>NC_068981.1:1718598-1726535 GCF_001194135.2 Octopus bimaculoides | reverse complement strand
AAAAAAAAAAAAAAAAAAAAAAAAAATCAGACACAATATCTTCTCTTTGTTTTCACAGGGAGATGCCACAGATGACTATGAAATTTTAGCCTTATCTTTTGGTGATATTCACAACATGGAACTTTGGTTCGTGTCAAGATTCCATTTGCAATTTAACTTTAAATTCCATTGCATTTTCGTCAAATGAAACGATACGTTATCATCAACAAACTTACGAGAAGTATCGTACAAATCGCTTGATTCGGTTAAGAAATAACTGCAATGCATTTTGTAGATAAACAGCCCCTCCTACGCCAAAAGGTTCCACCCAAATAATAGCTGTTTACTTAACAAATATATTGGCAGTGTATTTACTGTGGTTTGAAACCGCGCCCACTTTGTTTAACACTTACTTAGAAATATTAATTAGAAATATTAATATATATATATATATATATATATGTGTGTGTGTGTGTGTGTGTGTGTGTGTGTGTGTGTCTGTGTTTGTATTCCCAACATCGCTTGACAACCGATGCTGGTGTGTTTACGTCTCCGTAACATAGCGGTTCGGTAAAAGAGAACCGATAGAATATGTACTAGGCTTACAAAGAATAAGTCCTGGGTCGATTTGCTCTACTAAAGGTGGTGTTCCAGCATGGCCACAGTTAGATGACTGAAACAGGTAAAAGAGTAAAAAAAGTAATGTACATAATTCCTCATCCCTTAAATATTGAACTGGAATAAAAACTTCTACGGATCTCCAAGGGCTTTATGAACCCCGGATGAGAACTACAGATTTGAAAGTTAGTTTTCATTTCATCATTTTGCGTAAGCACCAAAATATTTGATAACAGTAAAATTATGATTATTTTATGTCTGCCATATTTCTTGACATTACCCAGGGCGGCAAAAGTATACTTCCAAATATGCCCATCATAACACAGGTAACACTCTAGTTAAATTATTAAACCTTAAAAACAGATTTTCCAATATTACAAGTTTCATTTCTTTTTATTAAATAATTTGAGAATAAATACTGTCTCCTAGAATCTTTGTAACGTAGACGACTTAGTCAAGTTCTTCAATGTCCTTCATTCTCCAGTGTTTGAAGAGTAAATTTACACATTTTGGTCCCGGTGTTTTCCAATTTGCTCCTTATTATTAAATATTACTTTTTAAAGCTTACCTCTTGATGGTGGCCCTCTCCGGAAAGTCTTCCCAGTGAATTCGCTATGTTAGTGGAACATCACTGAGGCAAGTGGAGAAATTTAAGAATGGTGAAAAGCGGGAAGCTAAATTGGATGCCAGGTTTGCAGGTTCTGGGACAATTATGCACCAGTTCCAGCTTCCAATTCTCAGAAAAAGAAACGGTAAAAAAATCCAAACTTGCTATTTTCAATTCGGTTTTCCTGCCTATCCTCACCTATGGTCATGACTACTGGGCAATGACTGAGAGAGCACGGTCGCAAATACAAGCGGCCGAAATGGTGGTTCCTCTCAAGGATATTTAGAGTAACATTATTCGACTGGGCGCAGAGCACGGAGATTAGTAAATCTCTCCAGACCGAGTCGCTACTTTACTGTATTGAGAAGTCACAGCCCTAATACTATGGACAAGGGATTAAAATACCGCAGGAAAGGGTAGCAAGAAGGATTCTTCAAGCGGAGCCAATCTACAGCAGACAAAAGGGTTAGACCAAGATCGAGATGGTTGAATGTTTACACAACCATCCATAGTCTTGGTTGGTTACGCTTGGGACCCCGGCAGGAAAGTATAATGACGGTTGTATCTGATAGGACCCTAGGGAGAGGGTACCTAAGGACTCCTTCCTCGGAATTGTGAGAAGTAGAAATGAATGGATCGATCGATCGATCGGCGTCTTACTTGTTGATTGTCTTTTTAATACTGATACATCATTTTTGGTTTTCAGTTCAAACTTTTTGTTTTTTCTTTCTTGTAGGTATTCTTTGTGGAAGTGCTTTAAAATTATGGCGCGTTATTTTGGAGACAATTTATAAAAAAAGAGAGGAGGAAAGTGAAGGGAAACAGGTAGAGAAATATGATTAATGACGTGGTAGTTACAGTATAAAGTTGTGGCAGAAGATGGAAATATTTGCTGCATATACGGCCGGAAGTAAGACAACCATACTCTCTCTCTCTCCCCTTCTCCCACTCTGCACTCTCTCTTATCCTCTCCCTATCTCTCCCTGTCCCTGTCTGTATATATTTTAAAACAGTGAAGTAAAGAGAAAGATTCGTGTTTAGATGAAACAATTTCATTCTTTAGCTTCACGTTATATTTTAAAATGCGAAAGTGACACATAATAACAATAATAATAATAATAATAATAATAATAATAATAATAATAGTGTTGGTGGAGGTAGGAGTAGCAATGATGGTGTTGATGCTAGTGATGATGATGATGGTGATGATGGTCGTCGTCGTCGTCGTCATCGTGCTGATGACGATGAATATTATGATGAGACCGCTTTCCTAAAGACGAACGTGACATTTCCAAATAACGGATAATGTCACGTTCCGGAAATCTCCTTCATTAGTCTTTTGGAATCCTAAAAAAATTTCCTTACATCAATTAGGGAGCAACTGAAAAAAAGTTTAGAGAAGCATCAATTCCATTCTTTACTTCTTTGGAGCGGAACCAGTCAATGACGGATTTTTCACAACCAGAGATAGCGAGTGTCATGTCACCTTCTCCCCATCCGCTTTCCATTACAACAAGATGTATCTTTGCATTGCAATTTATGTTTTTGAGTCAATGGTTTAACTCTCCTAATCGTAACATAGAAACAAGTTGACTAATAGACTAGTTAACTAACTGAAGGAATAACTTACATGTGTAATAATAATTCTTTCTATTATAGAGACAAAAACTGACATTTTGGAAAAGGGAGCGAGTCGATTACGTCGACCCTAGGGATCAACTGGTATTTATTTTGTCGACTCTGAAAGGATGAAAGGCAAAGTCGACCTCGGCAGAATTTGAACTCGGAAAGTAAAAACAGAGAAAAAGCCGTTAAGCATCTTTCCTGGCGTGGTAATGATTCTGCCAAATAGCAGCCCTATTTTACAACAACAACAATAACAATAATAATAATAATAATAATAATAATAATAATAATAATAATAATAATAATAATAATAACCCTTTCTACTAAAGGCACGAAGCCTCAGGTTTTGAGGGAGGGGATTAGTCGATATCATTAACCCCAATGTTTCACTGGTGCTTGATTTATCGACCCCGAAAGGATGAATGGCAAAGTCGAGTTCGACGGAATTTGAACTCAGAATGTAAAGACGGCCGTAATGCCGCTAAGCATTTTGTCCGGCGTGCTAACGTTTCTGCCAGCTCGCCACAACAACAACAACGATAATGTTAATAATAATAGAAATAATAACAATAATGATTTCTTTTATTGGCCAGAAGGGCCCAAGACATGGAGGTCCTTCAATATCGAAGGACGAGTTATAGCACACAAAAACAAAAAACAAAAACAAAAAATACAAAAAGAGATGGGGATTTACATCGATCAAGGGGAGATAATACCACATTAAAGGATATAACAGAGGATATATAATAGAAAGTAGAGAAATAAATAATAAATAAATAAATAGAATCCCCAATAACGGGGAAGTCTACTTAGAGTAATTTGTGGTAAACCCCAGGCATAAATCCCGGATTACTCTGCCAAGTCCAAGGCATGGAAAAGTGCCCTCTTCCAATTTCTTTCCTCCTACTTACAAACGAATATTCAGAGTAGATCCATTCAGTCTCACAAATCTTGCCACTGTCGACCACCTTTTGATAAACACACTAGAAAACAGCACCTCTCTCTCTCTCTCTCTCTCTCTCTCTCTCTCTCTCTCTCTCTCTCTCTCACTTTCTCTCTTCTCTCTTTCTCTCTCTCTCTCTCTCTCTCTCTCTCTCTACTCATCATGATATAAACATGTGTCAAAGAAGGTAGAAGACATCGATCAAGCGACAATCATCTGCGATATGCCTGTTCAAACTGCAATTTCCGTTTTTGTTTACGTATAATCATTTTTAATAAAGTGATTTGGCTGTTATTTCTAGCATGTGGAGAGACCTTGGCTTAACTGCATGTACTGGGCGAACGAGTTTAAAGACATCCAGAATATTGGTATGCATGTATGCGGGGTAGCAGGGAGTGTCAATTGATTCTTTTGAAATTTTGGAAAAAGACGGTTTTCAGAATCATCATGTCCGTCTTTTACTACGTGGAATCCAAAAATAATTTTCGTAAAAGAATCAGGATCCCTATTACCAAAAACGTCGGAATCTGTAAAAAACAGGGTGGGGGTGATTGTTGCATACTTCCGCCAAAAACACAACCGAGGGGTTTTGCCTGCATTTGCACTTTAAATTGGGGGATTTTGTCAAAAGAGTGTCAAAGTAGTAAGGTTTTGTCTGCATTCGTACTTTAACTTAGGGAATTTTGTCCTGGGGTGGTTTTGTCCTAGTAGGGTTTTGTCCAGATCTCATACTTCCTGGCCGCAACTTAGACCAGCTTCTTTTCTCGGTAGCGTCGGGTCGACCACTACTCTGTGAGAACAATTTGATAGATGGGAACCTGTACAGCACGAAGCATAGGTCCATATGTGCATAGATATCGGAGCACTCCGTCGGTTACGACGACGAAGGTTTCAGTTGATCCGATCAACGGAACTGCCTGCTCGGGAAATTAACGTGTAAGTGGCTGAGCACTCCACAGACACGTGTACCCTTAACGTAATTCTCAGGTAGATTCAGCATGACAAGGCTGGCCCCTTTGAAATACAGGTACAACAGAAACAGGAAGAATGAGTGAGAGAAAGTTGTGGTGAAAGAGTACAGCAGGGAACGCCACCACCCCTGCCGGAGCCTCATGGAGCTTTAGGTGTTTTCGCTCAACGCCCGGTCTGGGAATCGAGATCGCGATCCTACGACCGCGAGTCCGCTCCCCTAACCACTGGGCCATTGCGCCTCCACACATATAAGCACGCTTATGAATCATTAAAGATGTCTCATTATTTGGCTTATATATGTACATGTTACTCTTCATATATATTCTTATATTCTTCTACTTGTTTCAGTCATTTGACTGCGGCCCATGCTGGAGCACCGCCTTTAGTCGAACACATCGACTCCAGGACTTATTCTTTGGAAGCCTAGTACTTATTCTATCGGCCACTCTTTTCACGAACCGCTGTGTTAAGGGGACGTAAACGCACCAGCATCGGTTGTCAAGCGATGGCGGGGCACACACACACACACACATATATATATACGACAAGTATCTTTCAGTTTCTGTCTACCAAATCCACTCACAAGGCTTCGGTCGGCCCAAGGCTATAGTAGAAAACACTTGCCCAAGGTGCCACGCAGTGGGACTGAACCCGGAACCATGTGGTTGGTAAGCAAACTCCTTACGATACAGCCTCATGTATATATGTTTTCTGTTTACATGGGTCGTTTTCAACTGAGGCTATCGTGAAATAAGTACTGGAGTTGATGTGTTTCACTAATCCCTTGGATGGAATACCCCAGCATGGCCGTAGTTCAACTCTTGAAACCGGTAAAATATATGACGTAAAATAAAATTAAGAACAATTAAAAACTAATTCTTAAATGTTTTTATCCTGCATCGCAGCCACATAGTTACGGGTTCAGTCCCACTGCATGGCCCCTTGGAGAAACCGTCTTCCACTATAGCCTTAGGCCGACCAAAGCGTTATATTTGGGTTTGGTTGACGGAAACAGAGAGAAGCCTGTCGACAGATGTATACCTATATGTGTGTGTCTTTATGTCGGTGTTTATCCCCACCACCACCACCATCATGACCATCACTGCTTGATAACCGGTCTTGTTGTGTTTATGTCCCTGTAGCTTAACGGTTCGTCACAAGAGACGGATAGAATAAGTGCCAATTCTAAAATAAAAATAAACACTGGGATCGATTCGTTCGACTGAAAATACCTCAAAGTATTGCTCCAGCTTGGCCACAGTCGAATGACTGAAACAAGTAAAAGAGGAAAAGACGTTGGATTTTTAGTTGTTGTTTTTTTATGTTACAAACATGAAACACGCTTTTAGCGCCCTCTTTATTAGCTGCTCTATGAATGATTGACATTCATAATTAATACATCATTTACGATTAACACCAGAGCGACTAGCAACACTTACTATTTAACTATTAAGTAATCTGCTTATAAGTATACTTAATGACCTCCTTCATTAATCGATCGATTTCGTAATTATAGAATAAATTAGCTAAACGATCAATCGTTAATTCCATAATTAATCATCTAATTAGTTCATAAACAAAGGAAGTAGCAGACATCTAACAAACGAAGAGATTAACTAATTAATGAGAGACTAAATAATTTCATTGTTTAGATAAGTTCAAGAATGGCGCAGGAGTTGCTGTGTGGTAAGTAGCTTGCTTAACAACCACATGGTTCCGGGTTCAGTCCCACTGCATGGCACCTTGGGCGAGTGTCTTCTACAATAGCCTCTGGCCGACCAAAGCCTTATGAGTAGATTTGGTAGACAGAAACTGAAAGAAGCCTGTCGTATATATATATATATATATATATATATATATATATATATATATATATATATATATATATATATGTGTGTGTGTGTGTGTGTGTGTGTGTGTGTGTTTGTGTCTGTGTTTGTCCCCCCAACACCGCTTGACAACCGACGGTGGTATGTTTACGTCCCCGTAACTTAGCGGTTCGGCAAAAAGACACCGATAGAATAAGTACTAGGCTTACAAAGAATAAGTCCTGGGGTCGATTTGCTCGACTAAAGGCGGTGCTCCATCATGGCCGCAGTCAAATGACTGAAACAATTAACAGAGAGAGTAACAGAGTAATGTTAAAGAATTCTTTATGTTTATTCGTAGCCGTTCATAAGAATTGCCATTTCTTCAAAGAACTTTCCTGAAATACCAGGCATAATTCCTCCCCAGGACCTACATACTTGGCTTCATTTAAGAATTATAGCCTTGACGCCTTAAAAACAAAAAACTCGAGGCAAATATACTTCAGCCTAAGTGTCATGATTTCAATCCATCCACTATTAGTCACAGCCACGAGTTATCTCGTCAGTCTATGATGTATAGAAGTCAACACACGGAGTAACGTAGCGACGATAATTATGTGAGACATCTTTACAGCAAAGGAGATCGTTCATCCGCTGTACGGAAACATGTTCGGTCTTGTTAACACTTTTACTTATTTTCATTTCATTTTTTTCTACATTACGGGTCATTAGTTGAGACGACATGGAGAGAGATTAAGCCACTTAAATGCATTGAGAGTTTGCTTAGAACGTTAACCTATCACTGATTATGCTTATGACGAGATTCGAGATCAATGCTGGAAGCTAACCAAACACTTCAGCCTCTCAACAGAGTCCGACATCGACGTATCTAGACGGAACTTTTTCTTTATAAAACAACATGAAGCAACGAGGAATTAGAGAGGAGATGGAAATAAAGAAACGAAAAAGGGAGCTAAATTAAGCAAAGGATTATTATATAAATGTTCTGAAGTGAAACGGGTTGAGTACATACGGTATTTTAAACACGTGCTACGTTTTTTTCCCATTTGCATTATAAATCCACACACACACACACACACACACACACACACATACACACACACACATATATATATATATATATATATATATAATTTATTTAAATATGGATAAGATCGTTATTTAAAATACCGATCATATCACGTGGCTAGCATGGCAATAAAAAAAATAATAATAATTAAAGGTATCTAAGAGATACCACCATGCTAAAGATAGCAGTCAAAACTTGACTCTAAAATTATATCATGTATTTATACAGCACCAGGAAAAAAGACAAATAGACAAATAAACTAGCAAAATAGTTTATTTGCTAGTTTATTTGTCT
>NC_068981.1:1717081-1718203 GCF_001194135.2 Octopus bimaculoides | reverse complement strand
ATGGTGTTATGTGAATTTATGGAAGGAAATCCCATAAAACTCATCAATTTAGGCAAAATTGGAGAAAACAAGTTGTTACAATATAAAATAAAATTTTAAAATTCTCTTATATATTGTAACAACTTGTCTTCTTCATTTTATGGGATTTCTTTCCATAAATTCACCACACACACACACACACACACACACACACACATATATATATATATGATGTGTGGTGAATTTATATAAATATATATATATATGTATGTATATAAGACCAGTGTCTTCTACTATAGCCCTCGGACCAACCAATGCTTTGTAAGTGGAATCTTGTAACCGGAAGCTAAAAGAAGCTGACTATACTGGGCTCGATTTGTTCGACTAAACCCTTCAAAGCGGTGCTCCAGCATGGCCGCAACCAAGCGACTGAAACAATTAAAAGAAAAGAAATAATGATGGTGGTGGTGGATCTCCGTCGTTCAACGATGAGGATTCAGTTGTACGATCAACTGAATTACCTTTTCCTGAATTAACGTGAAAGCGAAACGTGTACCCATAATGCAAACATCCACAAGTGGAATCAGTGCGACACAAAGGGTAACAAGGACGTACTTCTTGAACTGTGGGTACAATGCACCCGACAGGATCTTGTACAGTTTCCGCTCGCCCTATTTCACTCACAAATCGACCAAAGGCTATAGACAATCACTTTTGCCCATGATGCCTCGCAGTAGGATCGAATCTGGAACCGCATGGTTGCGAAGCAAACTTAACCATTTGGCCACGCTACACCTAAATAAATATATATAAAAGATTTGCCATAATTTTATATATGCATAGATGTATGCATACACCCCCCCCCCCACACACACACACAGAGGAGGGGTGCTGAGAAGTTCCTGGCTTTGGGTGAACGAAAACAGAGGAGGAACAACAGTTAATTATATATATTTTTTCTACTTTGGGCACAAGGCCCGAAATTTTGGGGGATGGGGCCAGTCGATAAGATCGATCCAGTATGCAACTGGTATTTAATTTATCGACCCCGAAGGGATGAAAGGCAAAGTCGACCTCGGCGGAATTTGAACTCAGAACATAAAGACAGGCGAAATACTGCTAAGCATATCACATGGTATGCTA
>NC_068981.1:1715765-1716679 GCF_001194135.2 Octopus bimaculoides | reverse complement strand
CTATATATACAGGTAGATGTAGGTATGTACATACCTGTACGTATATATGCATATACTCATTTATTATATATATATATATATATTATCTATCATTTATTATATATTTGTATGTCTGTGTTTGTCCCCCCCCACACACACACACCATCGCTTTACAGTATATATGTATATATACACACACACATGTGTATTGTATGTTTGATTTCAAGTTTATGTATCTAAGTATGCGGGGAGCAGTGATCTAAGTGGAAAACGAGAGAGAGAGAGAGAGAGAGAGAGAGAGAGAGAGAAAGATAGAGAGAGAGAGAGGTGAGGGTGAAGGGACAGGGAGCGATAAAAAGAGAGGAAGACAGAAGAACAGAAGGGTGAAAAATATATTAATTCTGAGCAAATCTATAACATTGTTATAAGGAAATAAAGTTGAGCGACGCCCTATCGTTTGACTTAGAAACCCCAGCAGTGCAATAAAAACGAATATCTCTCGTAGAATGACATCGTCTGACAGACACAGAGTCTTGACATTTCGCCTGTCGTTTGCAGACACCAAGAATCCGTGACCCACTCTTTTATTATCATCTTTTATTTGATTGTTATTTGCTCTTTTTTTAAAATCATTGTCTGTTTGTGTCTAACTTAACGACTGACGCAGAAGAAAGACAAGAAAGAAAAAATGTCGACCCCCGCTCTGTCTCGCCAAAGAACACTACATGAACGCTTATCCATTCAACTGATGGCTTTTGTATCATCTTTATCTTCTCATCTAATCATTGAACGTCCATTATTTAAGTGCATTGGCAGAGTCGTTAAAACGTCGAACGAAACAGCCTAGTGGTATTTTATGCCCCGAGTTCAAATCCAACTGAGGTCAACTTTATTATTATTTTTTTGTTTCCATTTTGTATCCTTCCGGTGTCGAT
>NC_068981.1:1710950-1714255 GCF_001194135.2 Octopus bimaculoides | reverse complement strand
AAGCCTGTCGTATATATGTATATATATATATATGTATATGTGTGTGTGTATGTGTGTTTGTGTGTCTGTGTTTGTCCCCCCAACATCGCTTGACAACCGATGCTGGTGTGTTTACGTCCCCGTAACTTAGCGGTTCGGCAAACAAGATCGATAGAATAAGTACTAGGCTTCCAAAGAATAAGTCCTGGGGTCGATTTGCTCGACTAAAGGCGGTGCTCCAGCATGGCCGCAGTCAAATGACTGAAACAAGTAAAAGAGTAAAAGAGTAAATATATTATCATTTATATGTGTGTGTGTATGTGTGTGTGTGTGTGTATGCATATATTTGTGTGAATGTGTTTGTGTGTTTGTGTTTGACCCCATCACCATCGCTTGACCACCGATGTCGGTATGTTTACATCACCGAAACTTAGCGGTTCAGCAAAGGAAAACGGTGCTCCAGCATGGCCGCAGTCAAAAGACTAAAACAACAACAAAAAAAATATATAATTTCTTTTGCTTATGTTCAGTCATTAGACTGCGGCCATGCTGGGGCACCACCTTGGAGAATTTTCGTGGAACGAATCGATCCAAGTACTAATTTTCTTTTAAAGTCTGGTACTTTATTCTATCGGCCGCTTTTGCCGAGCCGCTAAGTTACGGGGACGTAAACACACCAACACCGGTCCTCAAGCGGTGGTTGGGGACAAATACAGAAACACACACGCGCACACACACACAACAGGCTTCTTTCAGTTGCCATCTACCAATTCCATTGGCAAACATTTGGTCGGCCCGAGGCTGTTGTAGAAAACACTTGCCTAAGGTGTCACGCAGTTTGAATTAACATTAAACTGAATGTTTACTCAAAACTTTATAATGGCGGATATTTTTATTAAATTCTTATAAGGAAAAGATTTGCTGCCACCTTTAAAGTCTGACGAAGGCGAGCTAATCAAACCTTCGAAGTTACTGTCAATCTTGTAAAAAATCAGATACACATTTAAATGCTTTCTAATGGCGGATATATTTATTAAATTCTTACAAGGAAAAGATTCGCTGCGGCTTCCAAAGTCTGACGAAGGCGAGCTAATCAAACCTTCGAAGTTACTGTGAACCTCTTCTTGTAAAAGTTTAAACACACACATACATATTTGTGTGTGTGTATGCGTGTGTGTATGTGTGTGTGTGTGTGTATGTATGTGTATGTGGGTATTTGTATGTTATAAGTGTGGATGCGTTTGTATCTGTTTTTTTTCTTTTGTGTATGTGTCTAAGTTACTCGTCTTTTTACGCGCCAATCCGAAAGGCCCGAATGTTGCTCCCTCTGCTTTCAAGTGTTTATTCCTGCTTCTCTCTAATAACAACAACAAGAAACACACACACACACACACACACAAAAGGGCTCATCCTGGCAGCTATTAGCACAAACAATAGCAGATGTAAATTCATTTTCCTCTTCTTTCAACACTATATCATTCCATACTTTATTTCAATCAGAGAAGTCTCTTGGCTTTACATGAAGGAAAAACGTTGCAACAAGCTTTTATCTTTGCCCCCCCCCCCACACACACACTTATTTAGCTATGATTAACGTTTGCATTTTTTTTCCCTTCTCAATTTCAATTAGCAAGCTCATTTTCCCTGTCTTTGTGTCTGTCTATAGTTTATTACACTCTGCTGCCTATTCTGAAGAAAAGGGACCACACGAACACTGTTAGTCAGTCAGTCGATGCCTGACGATAAACGTTAAGCAATGACAAATACAAAAAGTAAAGCCGCATCAGATTTGAGCGCGATTTAAGTTGTCACATTTATACAAACCCGAAACGAGGAGATTGTCAGAAGACTAAAGAAGAGATTAACGCTTAATCGATACTGATAGCACAAGAATAACAGTCTCCCCACTGAAGTGAAGAGAGAGGAATTTAAGATGGATCTCTGGTGATTGTTACATTCATTGAAAAAAAAAAAAACTCTGAACGATATTGTGTAATTTCATGGATGAATGAATAGCAAAAGTTTAAATAGAAATATATATATATATTGCGTTTATTGTTTATCTTTTACTTGTTTCAGCAATTTGTCTGCGGCCATGCTGGGGCACCAGATTGGGGAAGTTTTTGATCGAATGAATCGACCCCGGTACTTATTTGTTTTTATTTTTTTAAGCGTGGTACTTATTCTAGCGTTCTCTTTGGCCGAACCGCTAAGTGACGGAGACGTAAAGACACCAACACCGGTTGTCAAGTGGTGGGCGGAGACAGACAAAGACGAAAATATATATATATATATATATGTGTATATATATATATATATATATATATATATATATATATATATATACATATACACGATAAGCTTCTTTCGGTTTCAGTTAACTAAATCCACTCACAAGGCTTTGGCCGATCCGAGGTTTATGCCACATGGTGGAACTGAACCCGGTACCGTGTGGTTGGGAAGCAAGCTTCATACCTCAGAGCTTGCGCCTACAGCAACAGTTTAAATATATATATATAGTGTAGGTATCAGTTAGAAGAGTTTAATACCTCTAAGGGGTAATTAAATCCAAAGTCGCTCCTGGTTATTACCTGGGTAGGTACAGTCTCTATTTTCCGCATTCTGAAGAGATTTACTAAAACTAGTAAATCGAAACGATCGTAAATGCTACCTTCATCATTGCTTCCTTCTTCTTTGCTATTTAATTAAATTAAAGGCATACCAGCGAAAACGACGAGTTTCCCCTTGTTATTTACATCCATTAAAGGAAATAGAGGAATACAATTCTCATATTAAAAATTTATTTATATTATAATAAGATATAATATAATGTAAAATTGTTATTTCTTATTTATATATTGTAATTATACCATTTTATTTGTGGTATTCAACTGTAGTACCAGTCAAAACTGAATCTTGTCCATCCTTTTGAAGGAAATGGTTTTTTTCCTTGCTTTGATTTATAATTATATAATAGCGTTCGCTATTTTACCCTTGTTCTGGTCTAACGACCTTCTATATTTGTTTCCGTTCGGTTTCCTTGGATATCTCCACCACCAAGTTTTTCTTCCCAACTTTGACCGTCCATAAAATCCAAAATATATTTTGGAAGTTATGGGAGCAACTATCTTCGAAGATTCATATTGTCGTTGAATGCTCGAAATGAGGAGTAGATACACAGCCGACAACTGATGATGGGTCGTTCTTTGTGTTACTTTTCCTGTTTTCCATTTGTTTCTCTCATTGTTTGCGTATTTTACTCATTTGTTTTTGTATTTCATATTTTTACTGTTGGTGACGTCTTGTAACCTTATATATATATATAT
>NC_068981.1:1708692-1709772 GCF_001194135.2 Octopus bimaculoides | reverse complement strand
ATATATATATATATATATATATATATATATATATAAACTAACAACAGAATAGCCAAGAAAGATTCTGCGGTCGACCAACCCTTGAAAAGTTAAAGCGGCAACAAACTTAGTTTCGTTCAACAGTATAGCGAAATATTTGATCCGTTTCGCTAATTTCAGAGAACACCCTTAATTATAGTTGTAAACCTTGTAGACATCATAACTGTTGTTGTTGTTGTTCTTGTTGTTGCAGTTGTTACTGTTATTGTATCATTTCTTTGTTTCATTCTTTTTCTTATATCTTTTAATCCAAGTCTGCCTATTTCTCTCGGCCCTATTTCTGTTTTTTTTCTTATTTTCTTCCGCCTCCTTACAACACCTCCCTCGCTCTCCTTCAATTATTTCTACTCTCTGTTATTTTTCTCATGGTGCACTATTTCATTTTTGACCTACACTTTAACCTCTCCGTTCTCATTGTTTTCTATTCACAGGCCTTATTTCATGCTTGTTACTCGTTTTCCTTCTCCCGTTTCTCCTTCCACTTTGTTCCTTTCTCCTCTTCCCAATTAAGCAATGATTTGTTTGATCGTTTCTTTGTTTGATTGGTCTATTTGTTTGATTGTTTGATACTTCTGTACATGCCCGTCTGTTGCCTTTAGTTTAGCTCTCTTTCATCGTTATAACGTCACACTATCCCCACATCTCCCTTTCTCGCCTACTTTAAAATGAAGTGTCGTTATTAATCATCTTGACGCGAGAGTCTGCTCCCAGGCAGAAAGTAACACTGAGAGGGGGACAAAAAAAGAGGCTGGGGGAGGGGGATATAAATAAGGAAATACAGAGAGTGGTGGTGAAAGGGAGAGAGAGAGACAGACAGAGATAATATGGTCCAGGGTGATAAAGGTGATACAGTGAGTTGATATTACAAACCTGAAGAACAAAAATGGTATTATAACGTGAAAGAAGCAAGAAGCATACATAACAAAAGATGCGCACACGGATACACCAACATACTCTCGAATACACACACGCACGCACGTACACGCACACACACACACACACACACACACACACACACACACACACACACACACACACACA
>NC_068981.1:1702018-1708252 GCF_001194135.2 Octopus bimaculoides | reverse complement strand
GATTAACTAAGTACCAGTTACGCACTGGGGTCGATATAATCGACTTAGTCCGTTTGTCCGTCCCCTCTGTGGGAGAATTCACAAAAAGAAAACGAAGACAGGTGGTGTAGACAAACAGATATATTAGTTTAACGCTCGGGAAGTGAAAAAGTCTTTAACGTTTGGAGCCTACGCTCTTCCACAGAAAGGAACAAGGAGAGAAAATAAAGAATGTGTAGTGGCTAGCGATATATATATATACATAATGCCGAAATCTGTGTATGTGGATGTCCTAAACTGCATAATATTTTTTTGTTGTGCTTTTTGAATGTATTAATTCTTTCCGTTTCCTCACCTACCGTTATTTCTGTCTTATCTTGGTGCTGTACGGTGTTTTAATTAAAACTTTAGCTCTTATTTCTAGCAGGTTGATGCTTTTCTGCATCCTTACGTTTCGTGTTGATTTATAGCTAAATGATGCTTTTTGCCTGCGAACCACCTATGTTACTACTGTTGATATCAATTTTAAATTTTATCCACAGATGATATTAACAATAATGACATCTTGTTTCAAACCTTAGTGTTTGAATGTTTTTATAAATATATATTTAAACACACACACACACACACACATACTACATAGATAGATGTGTGTATATTTATGTATATGTGTGTATGTATGTATATGTGTATGTATGTATGCATGTATGTGTGTATGTAATTGTGTATGTATGCATGTATGTGTGCGTGTATGTATGTATGTATGTGGCTTTGTAAGTCAAGTTTTATGCAAAAAGAATTTAGCGTTAAACTGAAGAATTACTCTATTTCTGAGTACATGTTTATTAAACTTTTACAAAAGAGGTGACAGTGACTTCGAAGCATCGTCTTACAAACCTTCATCGGACTGTGTGTGTGAATGTATGTGCGTGCGTGTGTGTATGTTTGCATGTGCGTGCGTTTGCTTCTTGTGCAAAAAAATTACTGTTGCGACCAAACAACTGCGCCCGATCGTCACATTCTGCAGTTGCTATGGTGATTGATTTTGATATGACTGATTGATAGCCGTTAGCAACTGATCTACATGCAATTACAGAATGGCTATTAGCAGCCGATTTCCAAAGCCTGTATATAGTACCAATTAGCAGCTGGTCTCCATAAGTCTTACATAATGGTCTTATATAATGGACCTAGGGAACTTTCCTCCCGAGTTCTTATATGGTTGATGCTAACAGGTGGTCCCACTATGTTACCAGCTGCTGTTTATAGATTTTACATGTTGCCTGGTAGCAATTGGTCACCCTGTGTCTTATATAAAAACCGGAAACAGATGGCCTTCATATACAGCACATGGTAGCCGTCAACAGCTGGCCACCGTGTATGGCAACTGTTGATAGCTGACGTCCATATGCCTTATATGACTGCTGTCAACAGCTGTTCTCTATATACCATATATGGTAGGTGTCAACAGCTAATCTCTATATAGCTTATACGGTTGTTGTAAATTGCTGGTCCACATTATTTCCTTGACTAGACTGGTGGTTCGCTCGACTTTTGTCTTCAGCAAGATAACCAATATGGCGTTTAGAGTTGCCCCTTATTGTCATGATAAACTTAAGTCAATCATTTCTAGTCCTCTCTTTATTAAAACAGAACTCATTGCCACTATGTTCTTTCGCTACTCAGCTTGCTTTAGTCAAATTCACATTGAAGTAATTCAGAACAACACCTCCATAAATTAATTAGGTATCTGTTTACATAACTCCTAAGATGCATTAGTAACAGTAATTTATTAATTAAGTTGTTTGATTAAGAGTTGTAAGCCTAAAGACAGCTTCTGATTCAAACGTACAACCGAGATAACTTCGCTTCAACCGATTGTAAAATAACTTCGTCTTCATTTCTGCCAAGAAAATGGCAATAAAATATAACTTCTACTACAAATAATAAGAATGATATTACTATTACAAGAATTATCATCATTATTATCAGTGTTGCTGGGGTGTGTGCAGCATTGTATGTTTTTTCTGCTGTTGGGAGTGTGCGAACTCTAACTGGTACTGTATTTAGTTTTTTGTTTTCTATTATTATTATTATTATTATTATTATTGGAGGCAAGCTGGACGGAATGCTTAGTTAAAATTCCGCCGAGGCCAACTTTACTTTTCATCTTTTCGAGGTCGATAAATTAAGTACCAATGAAACACAGGGATCACTGTAATCGACTTAATCTCTTCCCCCAAATTTGAGGCCCTGTGCTTCCAGTAGAAAGGATTACTTCTACTACTACTACTACTACTATCATTATTATTATTATTTTCTTTCATTGATCACATGTGCTCGTAAATGCGATAACGTGCGTTACAAAAGGAATACCGAATCGTGTGTGTGTGGTGGGGTATATATGTGTGTATATATAAATGTAGGGTTGGAAATAGCAACAAAGTACTTAGAATAGGTTAAAAATTTACCACACATACACATAAGAGTGTAAGGGAAAGGGAAAGAAGCCACGGCTACGTAAGTAGGATTAGGGCATCCTCTGACTTGAATCACCCTCTGCTCTGATCACTGCAACCGCGTACCTCCGAAATACCTCATTAGCATCTTCGGTGTTGACTGAGGTGAGAAGATTCCCATGTCGTTTTAGCAGCTCTTGAGCGACTCTTCACTATATGCTGTTGCAGGTTACCTCACAAACCGCGAAGATCTTCCCTTAGCTCCTCTTTCGATGACATTCAGAAACACCCTCACTTTATTCTTTTATTCTTTGAACGGTTTCAATTATAAGACTGCGACCATGCTGGAGCACTGCCTTAATGTATTTTCTATCAGTTTTGTTGTTACTTTAAGGCGGGAAGTTGGTCTATGATTGCGTTTGTAGCCGCTGATTTTCCTTGAGTGTATCCTTAAATGGTTAGCTGGTCCGGTATCATCGTTAAGAGTTTATCCAATGTTTTTATTATTCCTTAACGTTTCATTTGAGCATTATTTACATTTGACAGATATTTGTCCTCATCTTGTTTGTTGTTAACACAACGTTTCGGCTGATATACCCTCCAGTCTTCAGCAGGTGTCTTGGGGAAATTTCGAACCTGGGTTCTCATTCCCAAGGTATTATTCGATATTATTATTATTATTATTCAGGTCACTATCTGGAATTGAACTCGGAATCTTGGAGTTTCTTTTATATTTCTAATTTCTTTAGAGGCAGTTGTCATCTTTCTTGAAAGTATGAACAAAGAAGTTCACGGAGAGAAACAGAGTATTTTGCTGTAAAAGAGAAACCTAAATGGCGGAGTTGAAAAGCTCCTTCCGAAACGCTTCATTTCGTTTCATCTCCACGCAAACTAATTAATTTCATTTTATGAACTTTTTGACATCGTCTATCACTAATTTCATCAGATTTTACTATGCCCCAAACACATCTAAACACATTTTACCTGTACTTTTTGTAAATGTGCCGCAGGTGTGTATGCGAATGTAAACACGTAGATTCATTAATCTTACAAACCAATTATTTGCCTGAATATTACAGATGAGAGTCAGTTATACGATGCCAAGCCTAAATAGACAATAAAGATCATTGTGGCTGTGTGGTAAGAAGTTTGATTCGCAGCCACTTGGTTCTGGGTTCAGTCTCACTTTGTGGCTCCTTGGGCAAGTGTCTTCTACTATAGCCTCGGGCCAACTAGAGCCTTGTGAGTTGATTTGGTAGGCAGAAACTGAATGAAACCAGTCGTGTATATGTGTGTGTGTGTGAGAGAGAGAGAGAGAGAGAGAGAGAGAGAGAGAGAGAGAGAGAGAGAGAGAGAGAGTGTGTGTGTATGTGTGTGTGTGTGTGTATGTGCGTGTGTGTGTGTGTGTGAGAGAGAGAGGGAGAGTGTGTGTGTATGTGCGTGTGTGCGTGCGTGTGCGTGTGTGTGTGTTATCCTCTCAGTACTGCTTGACAACCGGTGTTGGTGTGCTTATAACCCCGTAACTTAGAGGTTCGGCAAAAGACACCGACAGAATAAGCAGCAGGCTTTAAAAAGTAAGTACTAGGGTCGATTTGTATGACTAAAAAAATTCTTCAAGGCGGTGCCCCAGCATGGCCACAGTCTAATGACTGAAACAAATGAAAACATATTTTAAAAACTCAATCATTTTCAACGAATTCGCATCAAAGACTACAGCACAAAACATGTAACTTATTCCATCAACAGGGATGGAATGAAAGGCTCGGAAGTCGAAAAGTTTATTGTTTTTGCGAATGCCTAGGATGCCTGTGAATGGTACCTAATTTCGATTCTTTTAGTTATAAATTAGATATAAAAAAGATGAAAGGTAAATTTCCTTTTCAAAATACAGTATATGAGTAGCCATTGAATTTTATCAAAATGGACTCTGACCAGGAAGATCTGAAGTCATCCCAAAAGAGAATTATGCCTTCTTGCTTATAGGTACAAGTAAAGATGTTTCATATCTGAACGCATCACTCACATAGGTATATGATTGACACATAAACATAAGATTGGCGCACAAATATAAGATTTGACATAAATATTTGACACATAAATATCTGACACATAAATATATGATTGACACACAAATATAAGATTGACACATGAATATATGATTGACACATAAATATAAGATTGACACATGAATATATGATTGACGTATAAATGTAAGATTGACACACAAATATAACACTGACACATTAAAATAAGATTGACATGCCAATATATGATTGACACATAAATATAAGATTGACACATGAATATATGATTGACACATAAATATGTGTCATTTATAAACTGAGGCAGGTTACTGAATTTAACAGGTGTTTATCTATCAATACAAACATTATGCAAGCGCATGCATGTAGACATGGGTCTTTCTTTTTATATTTTCTTTAATTGTTTTAGTCATTAGACTGCGGCCATGCTGGAGCACTGCCTTGAGGAGTTTTAATTGAATGATTCGGTCATACTATTTATTTTCTTTATTAAGCCTGATACTTGTTCTATCGGTCTTCTTTGCCGCGGCACCTTGGGCAAGTATCTTCTACTTTAGCCTCGGGCCGACCAAAGCCTTACGAGTGAATTTAGTTGAAGGAACCTGAAAGAAGCCCGTCGTGTGCATATATATATATATATATATATAGATAGATAGATAGATGCGTGTATGACTTTGTGTCTGTGTTTGGCTCCCACCACCGCTTGGCGTGTTTACGTCCTCATAACTTAGCGGCTCGGCAAATGAAACTGTTAAAATATATAATAAGTACTGGGGTAGATTCTTTCGACTAAAATTCTTTCGACAAAAATTCTTTAGGGTGGTGCCCCAGTATGGCCGCTGTCTAATGACTGAAACGAACAAAAGGTAGAAGATATTATGGCGGGGAAGTTTGAATCGATTTAAAAATCGCCGTCAGGTAGATGACTGGTATTTATTTCCATCGGCCTTCGAAGGCGGAAGTACAACGACGACGTCAGCGATATTTGAACTCCGAACACAAAGTCCATAAGTAAATACCACAAAACTTTTTGCCCGACGCTCCACCTCCCTAAAACCATGTAAATAGTTATTGATACTAACACCCAATTAAAAATGTCAGACAAATCCGAAAAAGAAAAGAAAAAAAATCTAGTAAAATTTCAAACGCTTCGAATATCTCATACTTCATATTCAGGGATTACTGAATTATAAAGGAGCTTTAATGTAAATACATATATATTAGCTGTGCTGTTTGCCATTGGCTACATTTGGTAATAAGATTTGTTATATCACTAACTTTGGCAAGTTCTTATTTGTCCAGGAATGGTGGGGAGTACCAATAAATTAATTAATCATAGCTTTTTACATTCATAATTCTTAACGGTAACGTTCTGTAGGATTACGGTGTCAACAAATGTCTAGTTTGGCATCATAGTTATGCTGTGTAGTCTATGTAAGCGAACACACGTCACAAGTGCAGAGTAATGTGTCCACTTCAAAACCTAGTGCAATTTTCAGCAATCTAGGTTATGTCTAGACGTTGGGTAAATGTCTTGTAAATTACATTCGCTAATTTTCGAGAAGTGTTCCTGTTATTACAAGTGGATGTTTTGTCAGCACTATCAATGTTCTTACTCTGACAGTGTTGGTGTGCATGCGTGTGGGCGTACGTGGCTTTGTGTACGTGAGGATGTGTGTGCGTGCGCTCACGTGTGTTCATTCACTATTCTATTCGCATGAAGTCTGTTGAATATAGTAATATATATATATATA
>NC_068981.1:1698238-1701913 GCF_001194135.2 Octopus bimaculoides | reverse complement strand
TATAATGTAAAATACATATCATGTTAATGTAATATTGAATAGGTATAATATAATGTATACAGTACGCATAACTATTTATAACTAAATAATCAAAAACTAAAAAAGTAATAAACAGAAAAATAAAACAACAGAAGTCAATTAGACGTACACAGTAAACATCTTAGATTGACGCTCAGTGAAAGTTTTAGATGGAAAAATAGTAAAAATGATGTTTCGAGCATGGGCTCTTCATCGGAAAGGGGTAAAAGTCCAGAGAGGAGAAAAGGAAGGAAGGAGTAGATAGTCTGGGAAAAAAGCACTTGTGTCGTTACATAGCCGAATATGTGTGCACGTGTTATATATATATATATATATATATATATATATATAGTCTTTAATTTTTATACTTGTTTCAGTCATTTCACTGCGGCCATGCTGGAGCACTGCCTTTAGTCGAACAAATTGACTCCGGGACTTATTCTTTGTGAGCCTAGCACTTATTCTTTCGGTCTCTTTTGCTGAACCGCTGTGTTACGGGGACGTAAACATACCAACATCGGTTGTCAAGCGATGGTGGGGAGGACAAACACAAACACACAAATACATACATATACATACATACACACACACACACACACATATATATATATATATGTACATATATATATACGATGGGCTTCTTTCAGTTTCCGTCTACCAAATCCACTCACAAGGCTTTGGTCGACCCGAGGCTATGATAGAAGACACTTGCCCAAGGTGCCACGCAGTGAGACTGAACCCGGAACCATGTCGTTGGGAAGCATGCTTCTTACGACAACCACCCCTGCATCTATATATATATGTATGTATATATACATACACACACTGTTATACACACACACATATATCATATATACATATATGCTTTCTTTATATGCATATGTATTCATATACACACACATATATATGTGTGTGTTTGTGTTTGTGTGCGCGTGTGTGTGTTTGTTTGTTTATGTGTCTGTGTGTATATTTGTGTGTGTGTATGTCTGTGTGTGTGTATGTACACACGCACAAACGTACATAACATTTGATTAGTCGGCCCCAATGAACACAGAGTTGCGATACAAGTAACTGTAGCTTCTGCTAAAATATACACACTCTACCACCAGTATTTTGTACACATGCACCCACTCATAGGGTATACTCAATACATGGTGTAGCTTGTATTTTTTTCGGAACCAGGGCATGATATACTTCGGTCCTGCTCAGTCTAGCAGACAAACGCAAGACTCGGAATAGCAAGGGAATGACCATTCAATGAATATATATATATATATATACACATGCATATATGTGGGCGTATGCTTGTGCGCGCACGTGTGTGTACATGTATGTGTGTGCGTGAGAAAGAGAGACAGACAGTCATTTTCTGTTGGATTGTTAACTTCACTGTATCTTAGCAGATCGTTTAAAGAGAAGATAAATCATAATGTGGTCTGGCAAAAGACAGAAGTGTAATAACTCAACATATTAACGTCAGACCTATGAGTATTACTAGTACGATACCCGTCACTTTACTCACGGCGAGACGGTAAATTTTACATTTAAAGTGCGCGTCCATTTAAAATTCTATCTTTCATATAAAATGTATTTAGTTCAAATACAAAGAGTCATCGAAAGAATTAGAAAGTTATTAAACTTTACTTCTATTTTTACATGGTTTAATTTTTGAAATTTTGGTTTTTATTCTCAACGAAGGCTTAATGAATGGTAATTTAATATTGTCTAACTAAAACCGTGAAATATTTTATTTCATATTGTGCAAACTCAGTATATATACATTGTATAATATTTACACACCTAATCAAGGTTCTATTTTCACCATTATCATGTGTCTTTTGGTTTGACAGAGACTTGGCTGTTATTTCTAACAGGTCGATTAACCTCATAGAATCTCTCACATTTGTGAACATGTGTATGTATGCATATTTTATTTGTGGCAGACAATGAGTGTAATAGGAAATGCTTTATAATAATTTTGTCCTCATCATTAACATAATATATCAGTGAAATAGCTAAGCCAAACTACCTTATACATAAACAAAGTGGTAAATGATAAACTTCAGTGAATTAATCTTTATTCATGATTAGTAACGTTTTCATGACTTTCACTTTTTATAATCTTGCAATTATTATATATCAACAAATGTTTAAGTGGAGAATGAGATATTTATTTTACAAACAGTAGAATTGACTGCTTTAGTGACCGAGTGATTTACCCAATTCAAAAAATAAGTAGTTTCAAGGAACTACATTCAATAAATCGAAATAGGTTTGCTGCAGAAATAACTTTTTTTTATTCAATGAAGATCTTGGTAAATCCGTCACTATTTTTATTATCTTTCTCTTTCTTCCTCCCCTCTCTCCGTCTTTATTTTTTCATCTCATCACGCAATCTATTATTGTGTTGGAGAGTGAAATATTCATGGCCACGATTTTTTCAGTGGCCTGCGAAGAAAAACAAACTTTGATCAAAAATAAAACACAACACTTATTTTTCCTTACATTGCACATGCGAATTCAATGAAAAGATTTAATATATTCCCTATTTTGTATTTGCTTTCTCAGAAAGAAAAAAAAAAAGAAATACTTGATAACATCTTGATCTGAGGATAATGTTTGACGGACAGAAAAACATGGTTCTTATTATAATATAGATTGTGCAATATCTCCATCCGCTTCAGTAATTGGAAAAACCGGATAAAACGTCAGCTTAAAGCCGGGTCACAAATTCACATGATAATGGTGGGAAATGCTAGTTCTTGTATAGCATTTACAGAATGAAATTTTGTAGGATTGGCCTTAATATTCGTCGTCATTTTGCGAGGAAACGACCCCTCAGTAAAAGAACTCTAGATCAGCGTTCAAACGAGATTGAAGTCGCTGAGAAGACTTGCAATTGTGTGGTACTAAGAGAATTTATTGCTTTGGTAGTATCTGTGAGAGACAGGAGAAATATGTCGCAATAAAGCTTCACAGGCACAGTTGCATAAATAAGAAGCTCGCTTTGCTACCATGAGGTTTCGAGTTCGGTCCCACTGTATGGAACTTCGGGAAAGTGTATTTTCCTATAGTTTCGTGTCAATTAATGCTTCGTGAGTAGATCTAGTAGGTAGAAACTGTGTGGAAGCCCATCGTATACAGTTTTGCATATCTTTGTGTTTGTTCACCACAACCGTTTGACAAGCAGTGTTAGTTTCTTTAGGTCTCTGTAATTCAGCAGTTCGGCAAAAGGGATCGATAAAGTAAGTACGAGACTTCTGGTGAGATCGATTTGTTTGATTTAGCCCTTCAAGGCGATGTCCCCAAGCACGAAATTTTGTCTGCAGAGTCTATTTAATTTTGAAAATGAAATATGTTTTAATAAAACACTGAATCATTCAACGAGTGTGAGCATTTTGGGACCATACTGTGCGCGCGTGCGTGCGTGTGTGTGTATGTGTGTGAGAGAGAGAGAGAGAGTGGAGAAAAGAGAGAGAATATGTATATATATATATATATATATATATATATACATATACATGCATTCTTTTCTACTCTAGGCACTAGGCTCGAAATTTTGGGGAAGGGGGCCAGTCGATTAGATCGACATCAGTATGAAACTGGTACTTAATTTATCGATCCCGAAAAGATGAAAGGCAAATTCGACATCGGCGG
>NC_068981.1:1694320-1696172 GCF_001194135.2 Octopus bimaculoides | reverse complement strand
GCCACGCACTAGGACTGAACCCGGAACCATGTGGTTGGTAAGCAAGCTACTTATCACACAGCCACTCCTGCCTGTATGTATACACGTACATATGCAGATGCATATATATATATATATATATATATATATATATATGTGTGTGTGTGTGTGTGTGTGCTCGTGCATGGATGGCGTACGTGATATATGTGTGGTTAATGAAGTGACTCGCTTATGTAGAATATGTGTGGTCTGGTTAGCTGGGTTGAATGCATCATGAAATATACGGGGATGGTCAGGTTGCTTGGATGTGAAACATGCGTGGTTGGTCAGACGACTTCGATGTCAATCAATATCAACCTTTATCAAATTCTTTACATTATTTACATTTAACGGATATTTGTCCTCATCTTATTTGTTGTTAACACAACATTTCAGCTGATATACCCTCCAGCCTTCATTAGGTGTCGTGGGGGAAATTTCGAACCTGGTTTCTCATTCCTAAGGTATTTTTCGATGTTATTATTATTATTATTATTCAGTCACTGCCTGGAATCGAACTCGGAATCTTGGGGTTAGTAGCCCGCACTCTCAACCACTACGCCATATGCACGTGGGCAATTATGGAGTGAATTTTAGGGCTTATAAATCTTAATTTATCAACCCGGAAAACACTCCATAATTGCCCACGGGCATATGCTGTAGTGGTTAAAAGCGCGGGCTACAAACCTCAAGATTCCGAGTTCGATTCCAGGCAGTGACTGAATAATAATAATAATAATAATATCATCAAAAAATACCTTAGGAACGAGAACCCAGTTTCGAAGTTTCCCCAAGACACCTGATGAAGGCTGGAGGGTATATCAGCTGAAACGTTGTGTTAACAACAAACAAGATGAGGACAAATATCCGTCAAATGTAAATAATGTAAATAATGTAAATAATTCCTCATCTCTTAAATATAGAATTGTTTTATCAAATTCGTTTGATTCTTTTATTCTTGAACCGATTGCAATCATTGAACTGTGGCCTGCAGGCATGGCCCTCAATCATCGTCAATTATATCGAGCCTATTACTATCGTCTGGTCCTTATCTTATCGATCTCTTAAAGGCGAAATAATCGAAGCTGACACTAGGTGATCAGAAATCTAACAACGACTAAATAAAACAACGCAGCATAATTGTTTGATGCACCGATTCACATACATTATTCACACGTGTGTACGCGGGAGAAAAATGAGAATCGACGCGTGCTCGCGCGCGTGTGCATGAATATTGGTTTCGAATTCTGGCACAAGGTCAGCATTTGGGGGGGGGGTAAGTCGATTGCATCGCCCCAGTGCTTAACTGGTACTTATCAACCCGGAAAACATGAAAGGCAAAGTCGAGCTCAAAGCGTTGAGACGGACGAAATGCCACGAAGCATTTCGTCCGGCATGCATACGATTCTGCCAGCTCGCCACCTAGTGTGTGTTTTAGTAAATACTAAAGATATAATTTTTTTTATTTAATTCTTCATTTATTTACCTATGTAGATCCACAAATAACTGTCTGGTCCTGCACACGTTTCATTTAACAGGAGCTGTGTGTGTGTGTGTGTGTGTGTGTGTGTAACATATTTGTTACACGCTAGTTAGTACCAAATGATAGATTTCCATTGCTTTTGTTCACGTTTATCACAATACTGCCTACTCTCTAGAACTAGTATGCGCACTGCAACGATTATAGTTACGTGTGTGTGTGTGTGCATGTGTGTACGTGTGTGTGTATCTATATCTACATACATCGTTGTAGTGGGTATATTAGAGTCATATATACTCACACACACACACGTGTATATATATATATATATATATATATATGTGTGTGTGTGTG
>NC_068981.1:1694087-1694310 GCF_001194135.2 Octopus bimaculoides | reverse complement strand
TGTGTGTGTGTGTGTGTGTGTGTGTGTGCGTGTGTGTGTGCAAACATATACATACACAGTCGCACATATACACACATTAGAACATATATTAATTTCACCAATAATTTATAAAGATCTACAAGAACATGCTCATGTGTCACAATTAATCGTGTATTAGATATGAAATATAACTCGAGCATATTAAAACATAAGCAAGAACACACACACCAGTAAAGCGGATACA
>NC_068981.1:1688842-1693987 GCF_001194135.2 Octopus bimaculoides | reverse complement strand
ATATATATATATATATATATATATATATATATACTTATGTATGTATGTATATATATATATATGTCTATATACCCACATATACCTATATATATGTACACATATACGTATATATATATATATATATATACATACGTATATATATATACATACACATATATATATACATACACATATATATATACATACACATACGTATATATATATATATACACTCATATATATATATATAAACACATGTATATATATGCACATATGTATATATATATATACGTATATATATATATATATGCACACACATGTGTATATATATATATATACACACACATATATACATACACACACACACACATATATATATATACACACACATATACATATATATATATATGTATAAATACGTATATGCATATATATATACACAAACACAAATACGTATATATATATATATATATACACACACATTTATACATACATATGTATCAGTCTTTTGGCTAAGATCAAAGTGTATAGTAAGTTTTATATATATATATATATATATATATATATATATGTCTATATATATAAATCAGCTATAAGGTAAACGGTTTAAGATATTTGAAATATGAATTATGCATACGCACACACACGCACACACACACACAAACACACTCGTGTGTCATACAGGTACACATACTCACAAACGCCCTATGAACGCATGGCTGCTACTATATTCGGAAGGCTTTGAACTCCTGACGTCATATGTTTGTAGGATATTTTACATGAAGTGAAAAGCAACGGAAAGCATGTTTAGCACGCTGGGCCTTGTTGGTCGGTAGTTGAGTCGTTTAATTGGACATTTGATACGATATGGAGGGAGGGAGAGAGAGAGAGAGGGAGGGAGAGAGAGAGGGAGAGGAGTAGTAGTAGGAGGAGGAAGACTCACTGCTGTTGTTGTTTTAGTTTTATTTACATTTTGGAATAATTATCACATTGTGTTAACGAGGCGAGTCGGTTGTACGTCGGGGTTGGCCATCTCTCTCTCTCTCTCTCTCTCTCTCTCTCTCTCTCTCTCTCTCTCTCCTCGCCTCTAATATATACAATATATACAAGCATTTCATAACATTTCATGCCTTTTATTTAGTTATTTATTTTTGTTTTATTCATTTTTGCTTGTTTTTGTTTCTATGGCTTGTAGATTATGCTGAAGAGGGGAGGGGGAGTAACAGAGGTTAGAAGATGATGATAAAGAAGATATGAATGAAACAAACTGATGAATGAATGAATGAATGAATGAAATGGTGGCGGTAAATAAACGATGAATGATTAAAGCAGTGAAAGAGAAAAAAAAAATGAATGAAAGAACATTGGTGTAAGAATTATACAGGAGTCATTATCAACATAAACAGAAAACCACATTTTATTATTTTAAGCCATGATGCAATACCAGGCAGTGGCTCGCGGGGCTTCTGATTTTAACTGATTGGAAGTGTTAACATGGACATGTTTTGTCTTGACGTAAAAAAAGATGGGCTACAGCAAATATTCTGCTTAATACTGCAGATTTGCTTGTCAGTTATTATTATTATTATTATTATTATTATTATTATTGTTGTTGTTGTTGTTTTTGATTAGTGGAGGGTGTTTTAGTCGTTTATGTCGACCCCCTGGTACTTATGTAATCAACTCTGGCAGGAAGTGAACTCAGAAAATTTTGTGTTCAGCTCTCATTGAAGTCGACTGGTAATGAATGGTACCTGCCGTGATGTGAAATGGCAGATGTGTTGCAGTTGACCAATATCCGTTGGAAACATGTAACCACAAATATAAGTCGCAGAACCTTCCAAAACTAGACACCAGTATAAAAGCATAGTCTAAGCCTAATTAGGTGACCGACGAAGAAAACGAAACAATACCAAAGTAAGCGATCCTCGCAGAATCCATAAACATTTTCCACTTTACAAGAATGAAGGACAACTCAGGATAATAAGACTAAAATATAAGAAATTCACAATCGAGCTTAACATACGCGCATTCCCATCATCAGCTGTCCAAACGGATATCACTGGATAGGCTTTTGTATACGACTATGATGTATTAATAGCCAAGTTCAATAAGAGATGGGAATGGGTGAAACGGGTAAATTGGCTGACATAAAGAGTTGATACAAGTATGAAACGGATGTAGATTTTAAAACAGAATTTATATTAAGGAGAAGACATGGGTATAAAACGGGTGCAGATCATTGAGTGAGACTTGGGTTGATATTAAGATGTTGATACGGGTGTCTAACGGACATAGACATTTAAGCTAGGAATTGATATGGAGTTGATACGGGTCTAAAATGGATGCAGACGTTGAAACACCGAGTCGATGTAAAGGAATTGATATTAAGGCGCTGATATAAAGGAATTGATACATAAGAGGTAAGTTCTGTCGGTAGATCTGTCCGGGGCCAGGAAAGCCGGTGAGAGACCCTGTGACTATATGTGAGAGAAAGGCAAAATTCTCACAGCCCGAAAAGTCTTGCTCCATTGTAGCACTTATCGTATGCAGGCTTTTCTAGTGATATAAGAGCTCAGACGGAGACATGTAGGAACGAATTGGGAAGATATGGAGAAGCAATACTTAAAGTAAATGCGATAAGTATGCAGCAGCAACAGTAGCAGAGGCGGCAGCAGCAGCAGCAGTAGTAGCAGCAGCAACAGCAGTAACAGCAGCAGCAGTAGTAGCAGCAGCAACAGCAGTAACAGCAGCAGCAGCAGCAGCAGTAGTAACGTAGTCGTTATTGTTCTTTTATAAACTCAGGTCATTCTGTATACGTAACATCCCTAATTCAAGGAGGTTGTGTGCTTTCCGTGTGTGTGTGTGTGTGTGTGTGTGTGCGTGTGTACATGTAAATATATTTGTGTTCATATAAATATATCCATATGTGTATTTAATTTGAACAGAGGTAGAAAAAAAGACTCTAGCATAACCCATTATTACAGAATTTCTCATAGGTGGGTGCTGTGAAGACTTAAAAAGACGGGGGTGGATGGGTGATGTGGGACGGACAAATTGTCAGGTTTAATAAAAATTAAAACGTTTTAAAACTTATTCAACACCATGGGGCAGAAAGAACTTTATTTTGTATCCTCATTAATATAGACAACAGGGGAGCCAAAAAAAAATCCTTAATATTTTGGGCGGGAGCTCGTTTCTGTCAGTTTAAGACTCGCTAAGTTAATAAATATAGCCAAGTAGTGAATATAGGTCGTTGTTGTTCCATAATTTAATCGAGTCACTCATAGCTGCAGACATGGCTGTATGTTTAAGAAGCTCGATTTGTAGACACGGAGTTTGGGGTTCAAGCCTGCTGCATGGCACTTTGGGTGAGTGTTTTCTACTCTAGCTCCAGGCCGATCACTACCTTGTGAGTGAATTTAGTAGACGGAAGCAATATAGAATCTTGACATATGTGTATGTGTGTGTGTGTGTGTATATGTGTGTGTGTGTGTGTGTGGTTTAACTGTTGGAAATGGTAGGGTCTTTCTTCAGAGATAAGAGGTGGTATTAACACTACAAACGCACATAAACGGAACGGATGGGGCAAGGCGTTCGGTCCGACATTCTGGCACTTCTGGCAATCTACTTCCTGAATACTTTATTGATCGACCCCGAAATAATTAGAGTTAAGGTCGACCTCGCTTGGGATTGAACTCAGAATGTAAAGAATTGAAAACATGGTCTATGTAAACGTTTATGTCTTCGTATACACACATACACACTTTTATACATACATACACATTTCTACACATACACACACACACATATATCTACATACATATATACATATACATATATACATATATATGCGTCATACTAATATATACTTTTGTTATTTACACCACCTGTCCTCGTCTGTTGTTATTATTTGTATATTCTCCCATATATATATATATATATATATATATATACATACTCTTTTATACATACATATCATTATACTCATGCATACAGCCCTCACCGTTTGTTTTTACTGTTTTGTTCTCACTGTCCTGTTTTTGTTACCACTTTCACCCTCTGCAAAAAATCCTAAATTCTATTTAATTTGCTTTGCGGGAAGGATTGTTTTAACGAAGTCGCGTCTTGTCCCTACCTTCGAAACGCGGAGTAAATAAAACAGGGGACAACTGATGAAGGGGATGTTCTTTATGTTGCATGTCACGTTTCTCTCTTTCACTATTCGAAACAAAATGTTCGTTTTCCATGTTTTTGTTTTTTATGTTCTCGTTTCTCATATTGTTCACGTTTTTTTTTGATGCCCTGTACCCATATATGCATATATATATATATATATATATATATTTCGTATGTGTATTTCGTATGTGTATTTCGTATGTGTATTTCGTATGTGTATTTCGTATGTATATATATATATATATATATATATATATATATATATATATATATATATATATAGGTATGTACATATATGTATGTATATATGCATATATTTATATATTATTTATATCATTATACACACACACACACACACACACACACACACACACACACACACACACATAAATAAATATTGAATATGCTATGCTGAACCGTTTCAATTACCTCATATATATATACTTGACTAGTATTCGGTTTCTTTTCAATTCCCATTGATTCTGTAATTCTATTAATTAATCATATTTAATTTAAAATTAGATTTTCATTCTAATATATTCATTTATTAGATTTGAGAGACAAAAGTCAAGTGGGAGGAAAACGGAAAGAGCAGTCGGGCAGCCATGTTGTCATTTCCTTGGATATTTAATTTCTTTGACCTCCCTCACACACACATACACAAACACACACATACACACACACACACGTGGGCATACACACATGCAAGCACACACACACACATATATATATATATATACATATATACATATATATGTGTGTGTATTATATATAACGTGCATTTATATATATACATATATATGTGTATATAAGAATATATATATAAGATATATATATATATATATATAATACTTGACTTTGACAATACATTCACACAATAGCATATATATACACACATAATATACATGCACACAGAATATATATATACACGCAGACGTAATACATATACACACAACTTATATATATATATATATATATATATATATA
>NC_068981.1:1687821-1688832 GCF_001194135.2 Octopus bimaculoides | reverse complement strand
ATATATATATATATATATATATATATATATATGTATATATACAGTGACAGTCTCCAGGCTGGAACATATAAAAGAGTGAAAGTACATATATATATACATTATATAGTAGAAACAGTGGATACGGAAGATAGAGTGCACGTACATTATATATATGCATATAGACACACATTATATATATATATATGTATATATATATATCATGTATATATAATGTATATATAATGTATATATCTATCTATCTATATATATATATACATATATATACAAATACTATACACACACACACACACACGCATATATATATATATATATATATATATATATATATATATACACACATCATATATACATACACATATATTATAGGTAATGGTAATTATTTGGGGATTTATATACTAACCGTTGAACAACTTATTTTGAATACCGAACTGTGAGCAAACGGATAAACGTCTGGAGAAATCCCTTGCTAATAACCCCCATCCACCCCCATACACACACACATATGTATATACATTCGTTTATTCTTTTTTCTTTTACTTGTTTCAGTCATTTGACTGCGGCCATGCTGGAGCACCGCCTTTACTCGAACAAATCGACCCCCACGACTTATTCTTTGTAAGCCCAGTACTCATTCTATCGGTCACTTTCGCCGAACGGCTAAATGACGGGGACGTAAACGAACCGACAGCGGTTGTCAAGCGACGGTGGTGGGACAAACGCAGACACAAATAACAAACACACAAATACAAAAATATACATTTATGTATACGACGGGCTTCTTTCAGTTTCCGTCTACGAAATCCACTCACAAGGCTTTGGTCGGCTCGAGGCTATAGTAGAAGACACTTGCCCAAGCTGCCACGCAGTGGGACTGAACCAAGAACCATGTGGTTGGGAAGCAAGCTTCTTACACACAGCCACTTCTGCGCATATGTGAGTGTGTGTGTATGTGTCTATATATATATATATTTATATATATATATATATATATATATATATATATATATATAT
>NC_068981.1:1680598-1684688 GCF_001194135.2 Octopus bimaculoides | reverse complement strand
ATATATATATATATATATATATATATATATATATACATATACATACAGACATAAATTCATATATATTTATGCATATATACGCATAAATACATATTTATATGTATACATTCATATATACACATAGAGAGAACAAACCAAGTGTTTGTACACGTGTTTCATAAATTACACACCACTCTCTCTCTCTCTCTTTCATACACACACTTACACACACACACATACAAACGTATGAAAATATACATATTCATACTTATAATGCATCTCCAAACACACACTCGCACATATATCTAATAATCTGTGTGTGTATGTGTGTGTGTGTGTCTCTCTCTCTCTGTCTATACATATGTATGTATGTTTGCAAGTATGTGTGTGTGTGTGTGTGTGTGTGTGTGTGTGTGTGTGTGTGTGTGTGTGTGTGTGTGTGTGTACCCAAATTAATAGCGATATTCTTTTCCTTTAATATTCTCTCCCAGCAAACCGAGAACCCCCCAAGCTTCCCCCACGTACACGCACACACACCTTTCCTTCGCCGCTGACATGTAGTGAAAAGATGACGAAAGGTGTTAAACACATTAGGCTGGAGAGCTATTTAGCTCACGCTTCAAGGGAAAACAAACCGATCAATTCTTAGAAAGCCTCATATTGTTTTTATCGATTTCTCCTCACAAGTAGCTCCACTGATCCAGTTCCTGTTTTTCCAATGACTCTACTTACCAACCAAAAACACATTAGGCGAGTCAACCAAGTAGAACGCAACACGGCTCAAACAACAATTTCACTACATTCTCGTCTGAAAAAGCGAAATCTCGGAGACAAGAATTCATAATAAAAGATCCGGATTTTGCTTATTATTATTATTATTATTTGCCTGGGTACTGGTCGGGTATAGCTCGGGGTATTTCACTGAGATAAAATAGAAAGGTTAGTCACTGCATGTTGTGTGTCATAAAGTTAATAATAAAACAACACATAACAACGATAAACAAATAAAGACGACTCTAATGAAAATCTGCCTTGTCACATGACCTCCATCGTTTATCAATATAAATCTTGACATTCTTGTCTTTTTCCGTCATTTTCTAAACATGTCTGCCCGATTTTCTTCTGTTCCTCAACAGTATATTTGCCACCACTTTCGTTCTCTTATTCTGTGGGTTTCAGGCATTGGATTGCGGCCATGCTAGGGCAACGACATTGAGGCTTGCCATCAATAATATTGACTCTGTGAATCAATGTGGTATGCGCGTATACGTATGGCAAAGAGGTGTGATTTGGAGGCGTCACATCTGCAAAGCCCTTCCGTGTGTATGTGTGTATTTATTGGTGTGTACACGTGAGGTAAGAAGCTTGCTTCCCAACCACATGGTTCAGGGTTCAGTCCCAGTACGTGCCACCTTGAGCAAGTGTCTTCTACTATAGCCTCGTGCCGACCGAAGCCTTGTGAGTGGATTTAGTAGATGGAAACTGAATGTAGCCCGTCGTATATATGTATATGTGTGTGTTTGTGTTTGTCCCGACTCCCACCGTTACATGACAACCGATGCTTGTGTGTTTATGTCCCCGTAGCCTAGCGGTTCGGCAAAAGAAACCGAAAGAATAAGTACTGGGCTTACAAAGAATATGTCCTGGTGTCCTGGAGTCGATTTGTTCAACTAAAGGTGGTGCTCCAGCATGGCCGCAGTCAAATGACTGCAGCAAGTAAAAGAATATATATGTGTGTGTATATATATATATATATATATATATATATCTCAACACACACACGCACACAAATTGGAGTGGCATAGGATAATGTGTAGATATAGATACATATAAGTACATATATATATATGTGTGTAAAACTACACACACTCGCACACATACTAGACAGACAGACAGACGGATAGACAGACAGACAGACAGACAGACAGACAGACAGACAGATAGATAGATAGATAGATAAGTTCTTGAGAAAAACGAAAGGCCGATGTTACCATGGAACTCGGAAAGTTAATATGGTAAATAGCAGAAAATAATGAGCTTATAAGAAAATATGACAGATGTCTATAAACGCAAGTGAATATATATGTGTATACATACATTTGTGTAAGTGTGTGTGTGTGTGTGTGTGTGTGTGTGTGTGTGTGTGTGTGTGTGTGTGTGTGTGTGTGTGTGTGTGTGTGTGTGTATGTGTACCTGCGTTTATGCGTTTGTAAGTGTGCGGGCGGGTGACTTTACATATTTCAACGTAGTCACATACGCCATCGGCACACACACATATGTAGATATGTGTGTTTCTTACAAGAAATATGACAAAAGCAACAGCCTGTCAAATACCTCAGAGTGATAGTGCCAGGCAATATGGCTCCAGGTTGGGTATTTAGCGAGGTGGGGTCCCTCTATCTAGAAATCCGTGCAGCCCCTTCTGACAGGGAGCAGTGTGCCCCAGGAGATATTCCACTTGTATCAGTTACATAGAGTACAATTTAGAGATGTATATATATATATATATATATATATATATATATATATATATATATATGTGCGTGTGCGTACGTACGAATATTGTCTTTGTGTGTGTTCTGGTGTGCGCTTCATTTGTATGTGTTCAACGTGTGTGTGTATTTAAGGAGAGAATGAGAGAGAAAGAGAAAGAGAGAGTTAGAGAGAGAGACAGACAGACGGACAGAATAATAAGTTTAGTTCGGTACAGATTTGAACGGAGATACTCAAGTCAAAAACATATGACTATAAAATAATGGCCATCTAAAACTGACACCAAGATTATATATAAGAACAAACACCACACACATTTACACATATGTGTGTCTCTCTCTTAGTCAGTCTGTCTGTCTGTCTGTCTGTCTCTCTCTCTCTCTCTCTCTCTCTCTCTCATATATATATATGTATATATATATATATATGTGTGTGTGTGTGTGTGTGTGTGTGTGTGTGTGTGTGTGTGTGTCTGTGTCTGTGTGTGTGTGTGTGTCTGTGTGTGTGTGTGTATTGTAAAATCCCAAACCAAAAACTATTCACAGGTTGCTTCCGCGATAATTATATTCAACCAGAAATCTTATGCGTGTCTGTGTATACAAATGTGTGTGTGTTAGAGAGGGGGAGAGAGAATGAATGAACGTGTGTGTAGGCACACGTGTGTATGTATATGTATGTATGTATGTACCGGGGTAAGCACATAAATGCGAAACAAGGTGGAAAAATAGTAGTCGAATACCAGAGGTAGAGTAATATGCTTTATTGAAAAGCAACAGAAATATCACAGAAACCGTTACTCAGAGTTACACGTTCTCGTTCGTCGGACAGTTTTGTTGACATGTATGTATATATGTATGTATATACATGTATGTATGTGTATATATACATGTAACCCAGCATGATCGAATCCACTGACTTAAACGAGTAACGGAATAAATGAATAAAATTGCATGTATATACTCACACGTGTGTGTATATATTATATGTATGCATGCATCTTCTGGATGACCTGGACAGCACGCAAACGCACACACAGACAGACACACGCACACACACACACATATATAAAATGTATATGGCATATGCCCAGTATAGAAGATAGGGACCATAGTTCACAGGAGAATTCAATATACAATAAGGTATATATTTAAATTTTGGTTGCGAAGAACCCCACGGAGGACTCGACCATTTTACAGGCCCAGATGATATACCTGGACCAGTGAAACGAATGAAGCGTCCCTAGGCCCCCTCGAAAACAAAATCACTGTCCTGTTTTTGTTCCCAACTTTGACCCTATATAAATCCATAAATCGAATTGTCGGCGAATGCTCGAAATGAGGAGTAGATAGACAGCCGACAACTGACGAAGGGCCCTTCTTTGTGTTACTTGTCCCGTTTCCCATTTGTTTTCGTTTTTCATGTTGTTTACTGTTGGTGACGATATGTATGTATGTCTATATACATATGTGTATATATTCATGTACGTATATACACACACACACACATATATATATATATATATATATATATATATATATAGGTACAGGACGTCACCAACAGTAAACAGCATACATATATATATGTATGTATATATATATATATATATATATATATATAT
>NC_068981.1:1672151-1675689 GCF_001194135.2 Octopus bimaculoides | reverse complement strand
TGCCGACGTTGATATCTCGGAGGTGTTCCGCGAATCGGTCGGCCAGGCGGCGCCCCGTTTGTCCGATGTACAGGGATTGGCAGAGAGAGCAGGAGAGGCAATATATGATGTTGGTAGACTATATATATATATATATATATATATATATACATTCATATATACACATATATATATATATATATACACATATATATACATACACACACACACACACACACACACAGCATACCAAAATGTATCCCTTCGTGTCAAAACGCAACCAAGCCACTCGATAAATATGGTCGATATAATAATTACAAGACTAACTTACGTACTAAGGTTGATATAAGCGAGTTCGAACCACAACATGGTTACGCTCAAATGAACAGTAAAAATATCTATACAGAAGCGACCATTGAGTTCGTGTAAGAAGTTGAGGCGAAGCATAGCTGCAAAAGATTCTTACATTCGTCGGAGTCTCTCTATGGAACACATATAATTTATTCTAGACGGATATTCTTTAAAGTATCGAGTTAGAAAATTAGAGATGAAACGCATTTCATTCTGCAGAGACAACATGAGGCGAATCTTATTGATTTCTGGAGACAGAAATGAGTATCCCATTCACTGTAACTCTGTAAGTTAGTTGGCTAGATTTTCTTCCTTCGGATTATGCACATTATTTACATTATTTGCATTTGACGGATATTTGTCCTCATCTTGTTTGTTGTTAACACAAAGTTTCAGCTGTTATACCCTCCAGCCTTCATCAGGTGTCTTGGGGAAATTTCGAACCTGGGTTCTCATTCCTAAGGTATTTTTCGATGCTGTTGTTGTTGTTGTTATTATTATTATTATTATTATTCAGGTCACTGCCTGGAATTGAACTCGGAATCTTGGGGTTAGCAGCCCGCGCTCTTAACCACTACGCCATATGTTGTTCAGAAAATGGAATATAAAATATAGAAACGTGGCACTCTGTCGGTTACGACAACGAGGGTTCCAGTTGACCCAATGACTGGAACAACCTGCTCGTGAGATTCACGTGCAAGTGGCTGAGCAGAAACACGCGTGTCCTTGGCGTAGTGCTCAGAGGGATTCAGTGTGACTCAGGTTGCGACAAGGCTGGCCCTTTGAAATACAGGTAGAAGTCATTGTTACCAGCTGAGTGGACTGGTGTAACGAGAATAGAAATGTCTTTCTCGAGGACACTTAAGCAGTTACTTCCGTTCGGAATTGAACTCATGACCGTGAGCTAAATACTTTGAGCACAAAACCACGGCTTTCACGGAAAGTGGAATATCAATTATCAAACGACCTTAACGTTCACTCTATACACGTAAGCTCAGAGTCAGAGGGACGGTGGTGATTGGGTTTGATTAATCAGATCTGGCTCATGCGCATCAACTGAATGCTCCATAGAAGAGACAAAAGTGGTTACAGGAAGAATTTCAAGAGTCATAAGAAAGTGGGAGAATAAAACAGAAAAAGGTATTTTAGATAAGACCGGAAAGGTTATTAGACGAATGAAAGATTGGAGAGAGGGAGAGAGAGAAAAGAAAAGAGAAATTCAGGCGTCATCTAATATGCGAATCAAGTAAGAGACGAGCAGGGAGTAAAATATAACGAGGGATGGAGGAAAGGGTGAGTGATGAAGAAATTGCGCGAGTAAGAGTGAAGAGAGGTTGAGAAAAGACATAACACTAGAATAAAGATTGGAGAATTAGAGAGGTAACGTGATAAAATATCAGAAGTATGGAGAGTGATAGAATGACAAAAGTTTACCCAAAGAGAGAGCGTGAGAAAGAGATAGATAGTCATACATAAATAGACAGACAGAGAGAGGTAAAGAGAGTGAGTGAGAGAGAGAGAAAGAGATATTAGGAAGCGATACAATTATTAAAGTGTCTGAAGTGCTACTTATTCATAGCTGGAATGATTAAGTGTTGGCTCTGTGTGATCAATATCATCGTCAACGTCGTTCTCCCCATCATCTTCGTTCATTCAATCGACGTCATTCAAACCTCATCATATTCTGTCTCATCTACATCATCATTGTGTTGGGAAGGGGGGGGGAGCAGTCGATTACATCGACCCCCAGTGCTCGATTGGTACTTAATTTCATCGACCCTGATAGGGATGAAGCACAAAGTCGACCTCGGTGGAATTTGAACTCAGAACGCAAAGACGGACGAAATGCCACGAAGTATTTTGTCCGGCGTGTAAATAATACTGATAGCTTGTCACACACATACACACACTGGGAAAAGTAAGAGTGCATGTATATGTGTGTGTGTGAGAGAGTGAGAGAGAGAATGAGAGAGGGAGGGAGAGAGAGACAGAGATAGACAGATAGAGAAACAGAGTTAGAGCTGGAGGTCTGCAATTTCTGTGTAGTAATTACGCTGGTTTCCGGAAATTTCTAAATACCGACATCAAACGGGTGCAAAGAGACACCCCTTTATAATCCATTTAATTACAAATAGGCGTACACACATATATACAAACATAACCAGGTAGATAGCAGACAGTAGCGAACAGGTGTGCGTCTAACCGGCCACTCAGCTCAGCTTCATAGAAATAGCATGTAAACTTACCTCAAATCATACACTCACTCTTTTACATATTTCATTCACTGGACTGCGGCCATGCTGGAGTACTGGCTTTGCAGGTTTTCTTGATCAAAACAACGATCTTCAGCGCTTATTTTAGATTGGTACATATATTAACAATCGGTTAAGTAGCTTTTTAAGACAAGGGGAAGCTGGTTAGACACATTGGTTTACAGTTGTTTACATACACGTACAGTCACAAACATAAACACACATACACATGAGGGAAACGAGTAGGCCGAAACTTCGAAGTTACTGTCACCCCTCTTTTAGTTAATGTGTGTGTGTGTGTGTGTGTGTGTGTACGGACGACTGTGACCCGTTGAATTTCCGTCTAGAGGTTACTGTAACTTCGTGGCACAACACGAGGTAACAGTGAGAAAAAAAACCCCGCCTCAGAAGTACTTCAGCGGTTGATGAACCCGGAATCACATGGTTGGGAACCGAACTTCTTTAATCAGGGGAAAACGGAGAAAGATTTTGGATGCTTTGAATACTAAAGGCAGTAGTAAGGGGTATGATCACCACTGAAGGGCTTTTGATGATGGGTCTGTCTCGATCAGAGCTGACTTAGGGTTATGCGCAAGAACAAAGACACGGAGAAATACAAACATGATTGCGGACACACCCACACAAGCACACGCGCATTGTTTTTCTCTTGCTATTACATGTTTTATTATGATCTCCCTGAAGAGAAATAAATGACTCCACCAGCCCTTTCTTCATTGTGAAATGGCCCTCATTTGTTTTGAAACATATATGTAGGAATTAAAGGAACTTTCATCGACATGCGTTTTGCTCCACTTGTTGTTATTATCCATATATATATATATATATATACTCTTCATGCTGGAGCACCGCCTTTAGTCGAGCAGATCGACCCCGGGACTTATTTTTTGTAAGCCTAGTACTTATTCTATCGGTCCCTTTTGCCGAACCGCTAAGTT
>NC_068981.1:1670727-1672053 GCF_001194135.2 Octopus bimaculoides | reverse complement strand
CACCATCGGTTGTCAAGCGATGCTAGGGGGACAAACACAGACACACAAACATACGCACACACATATATATATACATATACACGATGGGCTTCTTTCAGTTTCCGTCTACCAAATCCACTCACAAGGCTTTGGTCGGCCCGAGGCTATAGTAGAAGACACTTGCCTAAGATGCCACGCAGTAGGACTGAACCCGGAACCATGTGGTTGGCATATATATATATATATATATATATATATATATATATATATATGCTTGTATACATTCAGTAAGCATGCCTGAGTGTGAGCTGTGTATACATATACACTCAATGCTTATGCAGGAGCGCGTGACTTAGTGTTTAGAATGTTTGAACTTATGATCTAAGGTTGTGGTCTCGAATCCTGGACCGGGTGTTGCGATGTGGTTTTGAGTAAAACACTTCATTTCGCGTATACATATACGTATGTATGTATGTATGTATGTATGTATGTATGTATGTATGCATGTATGTATGTATGTATAAGTGAAGGCTCATGGCTCAGTGACTAGAGCGTCAGGCTCACAATCACAAGGCAGTGAGTTCGATTCCCGGACCGGGCTGTATGTTTTGTTCTTAAGCCAGAGACTTCATTTCGCGTTGCTCCAGTTCACCCAGCTGCAAAAATGAACTGCGACGTCACTGGGGCCAAGCTTTACCAGCCTCTGCCTTTCCTTTGGATAACATCACTGGCATGGAGAGGGTCGGCTGGTATGCATGGGTGACTGCTGGTTTTCCATAGAACAACCTTGCCCAGACTTGTGCCTCGGAAGGGGACCTTCTAGCTGCAATCCCATGATCATTCATGCTTGAAGGGGGTATTTACCCTTTATGCATGTGGACTTGTGTAAGTGTACCTGTGCGCTCCTGCACTACCTCAGCAAGGTTAATTATACAGTATCTGACTACATTTCTGTGTGTGTAATAACATATATACATACACACATCAAAGGGAGAAGGAGCACTCCGTCGGTCACGACGACGAGGGCCCCAGCTGATCCGATCAACGGAACAGCCTGCTCGTGAAGTTAACGTGCAAGTGGCTGAGCACTCCACAGACACGTGTACCCTTATCGCAGTACTGCGGGAGATTCAGCGTGACACACAGTTTGACAAGGCTGGCCCCCTTTGAAATACAGGTACAACTCATTTTTGCCAGCTGAGTGAACTGGAGCAACGTGAAATAAAGTGTCTTGCTCAAGGACACAACGCGTCGCCAGGAGTCGAACTCACGACCTTACGACAGTGTACCGAATGCCCCAACCACTCAGCCACGCGCCTTGAACATACACACACACGATATATATAT
>NC_068981.1:1666581-1667775 GCF_001194135.2 Octopus bimaculoides | reverse complement strand
ATATATATATATATATATACACATTTACAAAGGAAGAGAAAGAGAGAGAGGTGTGTATATACATGTGCGTGTGTGTGAGTGTGTATATATATATATGTGTGCATATAAGTGCATATGAGTAGGTGTATCGGTGTGTGCGTGCATACAGTTGCATATATTAATCATTTCTCTCTCCCTCACTATGTGTGTGTTTGTGTGTGTGTGTCTGTGTGCGCGAGGCGTGCGCGAATGTGCGTTTGCGCATGTGTGCTCCTGGTATGTGCTTCTGCATAAATGGACGAATCTCATTCGGCCTTTTAATGTCCATTCTATTTTGTAGTTGTATGTTTGTATGTATATGTAAGACAGAAGAGACTTCCTTAGATCTCCAGTATCCGTATATATATATATATATATATATAGGCCTTTTGACCCAGGGTTTAATTAAGGGGCAAGCACCAGCGAAGCCTGTCTTCAATAGTCGCTGCTCTTAAAATTCTCTCCACATTATCGCAGCCATATAAATAGAATATATAGAGACACCATTCCACGCCGGCTGTTTTTATTTTAGTTTAGTTTAACACATCATGCTTTTATATATATTTATTTTACTGCATATATGTGTTTTTTTTTTTATGTTCGGTGTTTTATTTATATATATTTAGTTTGGTGACAACTGTTTTAGTTTCGGCGTAATGTCTTTGCGATTTTCGAATATATATCAAATAATCTGACAAAATGAGTAGACATGGAATGGAGTGCTTTTGTCCTTTTTTAGCTTTTCTTTCTGTTATCATTATTATTATTATTATTATTATTATTATTATTATTATTATTTTGGTCGGTCTTCCTTTTTGATTAAACCCATTCTGTTGCTCTTCAAATGGAATCGGTGTATTTTAGTAATTTTATTTTTGTTGTTGTATTTTACGCAGATACGCACGTATGCATGCGTATATGCATTTTTGACTAATTCAGTGTACACACACACACACACACACACACGCACACATATATATATGTGTGTACACAGAAGCGAACACACGCAGAGAAATATACACAAACGTGTATATACTTACATATATACACATATGCATAGACAGCTATAAAAAGTATATACATACATGCACACACGTATATATATATATACATACATATATATATACAAACATATATATATATATATATATATATATATATATATATATATATATA
>NC_068981.1:1662038-1665158 GCF_001194135.2 Octopus bimaculoides | reverse complement strand
TATATATATATATATATATATATATATATATATATATATATATATATATATTTTATATAAATATATAGAAATATATAGCTTATAAATATATATATATATATATTGAGAGAGGGAGTGAGATCGACCGAGCGTGAGAGTGAGACAGAGAGATCGAACGTATGTTTTCTCTTGGCTCCCTTCTCTATTCTATTTCCTTCCTTAATCTCCCTTGGACTTTCCTCTACTATCTGACGAATAACTAAGTCTGAAACGTTATACTCATACTATATATATATTTTTCTTTTTTAAGCATCAATCAAATAATCTTAACTATGAACGTCCCTTGGAATTTGTTGCTGTTGTTGTTTTGTTATCTGTATTTGTTCGAAAACCTTTCCCCGCACGTCTGTTGCGTTCGGTATTCTGTCGAGTAGACTGTTCAAATTTCCCCGCTTCTTCACCTGACGTCACTTCCGCTTGCTCTCGATTCCGGTGTCACTCTTCCACCGTCGCTTCCGATCTCGACGTCTTCCCTCACTCTAACACTCTCTTATACACACACCCACACACCCACCCACACACACACCCACACCCAGACACCCACACATGCAGAATCGCCGAATGTTTTAAGAAATTTGCTTAGCAAGCAAGAAGGCTGAGCTCGATACAGGTTCGTTGGAATGCCATTTTCTAGAGCCATGAGTTGACTCATACATTGAGAAGTGAAGTAGCTGGACGGAAACTGTACGGAAGCATTGCTGACTGTACAAGTAATTTTAATGGTACAGCCTTTCCACACAGTTAGTCAAGTTGATCCTGCTTACAGTTGCGTGTGTGAAATTCACCTTACACACATACACACACGCACACCACATTATTTCGTACATGGATGATGACGACGACGACGATGGCGATGATGATGATTAACGATATTGAAGATGGCGGTGGCGATTTAAAGATGGCGGTGGCGATTTAAAGATGGCGACGAACGACGACGTGGATGACGATTGAGAGAAAAACAGGAAAACACTTCCGGTTTTTGGTAGAGAGGCGTTCTGCATGCTACTCAGGCTTTTGTTTCGCTTGTTCTTTTCAGATTGTATAACATCATTTAGCGGAGGGTTTTGCCAACAAATGGCTGGGATAACCATAGTTATCACACTTCTTTCAACTCCCTATATGTATATTATTCTATCGTTATTACCAAAGGTTCTCAACCATTTTGGGGAGACCTTTGGTTCTTCAATTTACTCTACTAACCCTATTAACAATTTGATGCTTAAAAGAAACCTTATTTTATATTTATGGAATATTTATAGAATATTTATAATTAAATATCATTAAGTATTCTATAAACAAATTCTTAAAATATTTTGTGTATTCTACAAGTATACTCTGTTTTCTTTTTACGTTTATTTCTATCAGTTATTTGACTGCGGCCATGATAGAGCACCACCTTTAGTCGAACAAATCGATCCCGGGACTTATTCTTTGTAAGCCTAGTGATTATTCTACCGGGTTCTTTTTTGCCGAACCGCTAAGTTACGGGGACGTAAACACATCGGTTGTCAAGCGATGGTAGGGCGACAAACAAACAAACAAACATACACACACACACACATATATATATATATATATACGATGGACCGCTTTCAGTTTCCGTCTACCAAATCAACTCACAAGACTTCGGTCGGCCCGAGGCTATAGTAAGACACTTTGCCCAAGGTGCCACACAGTGGGACTGAACCCAGAACCATGTGGTTGGTAAACAAGCTCCTTACCTCACAGCAACTTCTGCTACCATGACCAATTATTGCACATAAATTTTAACAAAAATAACCTTATATGGATCCACAAAGGTCATGTGGGCCTCGGTTGAGAACCTGCCCAATGGATTTTCCTTCAGTCATATCGTTTCTATTCTAAGTCGGCATCAAAATATTTCCTTTCCGATAAAGAGAACGATACTTTGCTGAGGAAGAGGCATGAGACTGAAACATGATCATTACCAGTTGATTTTAAAAACCACATCCATGCCAGTTTACATTGTGGATATTGTCTAAAAATTTTGGTAAACTGATCTTGCTTGTTTATTTCGAATTAAAAAAAAACAAAGTAAAAATATCGTAATCAAAGTTTTTCAAATCCTATGACAGAATGAAGTTGAATTCACACACACACACCCACACACACACACACACACACGGACACACACACACACACACACACACACACAGAGACAGACATATTGATGTTAAACAGCAGATATTTGTCGTATAAAGCAAGCTACGATAAAATTGTGATTTTCTGTATCTGTGCATGTACCTATGTAGTCACGTGCATAATATCTATCTATCTAGAGACAGACAGACAGACAGACAGATAGATAGATAGAAAGACAGTCAGACAGACAGACAGACAGGCAGGCAGATCTACTCCAGTTTTAGGATTTATATGTCATCGAAAGCTGCTATGAAAGAGATTTATTGATTTATTGGAAAGTCCTGATTAAAGAAGAATAATTAATGCAACTACACACAAATACCTACATACAAATACACATGTATATATATATATGTACACATATATATAGATATATATATGCGTTTGTCGATGTGTACGTGTGTGTATGCGTGTGTGTGTGTGTGTGTTAATATGTGTTCACCTGTTTTATTTCATCCAAATCTGCCTGAAAATAATCGTGCAATTCCAAGTATTTACTACAAAAGACGACATCAAATTTACACGATGTAACTATGCAAATGAGACTAATGAAAAGCTATACATATGACATCTGCCTATTACTGTTTTGTTATTTGCTCATTATTATTTGTTATTGTTCATCACATTGTCCATACACACACGCACACACACACACACACACACACACACACACACATGTATGTATGTATGTATGTATGTACGTATGTATGTATGTATGTAATATCATGTACGTAGGAGCTGAAGTGATCTATACTGTTTTCTCATTCCAATAGATTTTTAAGTCCTCATACATACATGTATACACACACGAGCGTGTGTGTACATATATGTCTATATGCATGTATGTATGTATGTATGTATGTATGCATCTATATATATATATATATATATATATATATATATATATATATATATATA
>NC_068981.1:1661245-1661958 GCF_001194135.2 Octopus bimaculoides | reverse complement strand
ATATATATATATATATATATATATATATATATATATATGAGTGTGTTTGTCCCCCACCAGCACTTGACAACCGATGTTAGTGTGTTTACGTTCCCGTAACGCAGCAGTTCCGATAAAGAGAACGATAGAATAAGTACTAGGTTTACAAAGAAAAGTCTTGGGGTCGTATATATATAAATATATATCCTTTTACTCTTTTATTCTTTTACTTGTCTCAGTCATTTGTCTACAGCCATGTTGGACCTCCGCCTTTAGTCAAAATCAACCCCAGGACTTATTCTTTGTAAACCTAGTACTTATATATATTCTTACCCTCACCTTGCTTAATTAATTAAATGGTGGCCTTTTAGTACCACGGACACACTTCTATTTGTTGTTTTTCCTCCATTTTCTTATCGTTTATATATACATTAAACTACGGTTTACCTCTTAAATTACCTGCTGCCGTATACCTTATACCAAGGACCATACTTACTGAGGTAATTACCAGGTGTGCTTCTGGATACTTCTGTCCCTTAGAGGGATTAACACCTCTAACTTATACCTTACATTATATATATATGTGTGTGTTTGTGGGTGTATGTGTATGTGTATGTATATATATATATCTATATATATCTATAGATAGATAGATAGATAAGCGTACGTATGCGTACATATTTGCATATATATATATATATATATATATATATATATATATATATATATATATA
>NC_068981.1:1658166-1659796 GCF_001194135.2 Octopus bimaculoides | reverse complement strand
ATATATATATATATATATACACACAACTATGTGTATATATATACATATATGTATATATATATATAGATATATATATATACGACAGGCTTCTTTCAGTTTCCGCCTGCCAAATCCACTCACAAGGCTTTGGTCGGCCCGACACTATAGCAGAACACACCTGCCCAAGGTACCACGCAGTGGGACTGAACCCGGAACCATGTGGTTGGGAAGCAAGCTTCTTACCACACAACCAATAGCGTAAATACGGAAATAGGGTACATATGTTACGTGTGTGTGTGTGTATACGGGTACATGATGAGAGAAAGAGGAAAAGAGGGCAACAGAGTGCTATAAATAAGCACCGTAAATGTGCTTTCGTCCATAAATTACTGTTGTTATGAGTGAGCCTATGTATATATATATATATATATATATATATATATATATATATGCGCGCGCATGTGTGAGTAGATTATTAACACCAGGTTTTTCTAGTGACTGCAATATGGTTATTCTGAAGGCTTAAATACTAATTTTTAAAATCTGCGCCGACGCCAATGTACCCCTTGCGGTGCACCTTCCGAGAACCATTAGATTAGGGAATGATTTGAATGAGATTTGGTCCATAGGTCGCGCAACACATTCTATGTTATATATTAAGGTATACTATGCCGGGATGTGCAGTATTGGAACGTTTGATTGTGATCTTACTGTATTTGGGACTTCATAGCAACGATGGTGATTTTTCATAAGGAACAGCGCACTTTCTACACACTGCTCAATAAGTCAATGCAGTAAATGCGAGCGTGAGATATTCCAAAATATACACCCACACACACACGCGAGCATATGTCTTTTATTTTTTATTTGTTTCAGTGATGAGGCTACGGCCATGCTGGGGCACCACATTGAAGAATATTTAGTCGAATGAATCAACCCCAGTTCTTATATATTTCTTAAGGCTATTGTTGATCTCTCTTTTGCGGTCCCGCGGGGACGTAAACATACCAACGTCGACTGTCAAGCAGTGGTGGTTCTCAAACACAAACACACACACACACAAACACACACATATACATACATACATACATACACACATACACATAAATAAAAAATATACGCGTGCACACTCAAACATATATGTTTATACATGCATTTATTCGCTCTCTTAGTATTTTCAGTCAATTGAAAGTTATTAGAGTGACTCAAGGATCGAAAGTTTCGTGTGTGTCATTTATCAAACATAAGTTGATAGGTGACATAAAACAAACCTTTTGACACTTCCATCACTTTTACAACATTCTGCCGATTAATAATAATAATAACAATAATAATAATAGTAATAAATCCTTTCTAACAACAGCCACAAGGCCTGAAAATTTTTTGGGGAGGTGGGGACTAGTCAATTACACCGATCACTGGTCCCTTAATTTATCGACCCCCAAAGGATGAAAGGCAAAGTCGACCACGGCAGAAATTGAACTCAACGTGAAAACGGACGAAATGCCGTAAAGCATTTTGCTCAACGTGGCAACGATTCTGCCAGCTCTCTGCCTAGCCCCAGGGACATAGGTGAGGGTAAAGAATATGATAAAGCGATATATTATTATGAATAGTATTTACCTAGTCTTGTCTACCACATTTATATATA
>NC_068981.1:1657027-1658002 GCF_001194135.2 Octopus bimaculoides | reverse complement strand
TATATATATTTGAAAAGATTTGTAAATGTACCACACGAGTAAGTAGATATTTATTTATATATGTTTATATATATACACACGTATGTATACTAGTATGGGTATATATATATATATATATATATATATATATATATAGAGAGAGAGAGAGAGAGAGAGAGATACATGCATGCATGCATGCATATATATGTATATGTTATGATATAATATAGTCCATTAACGATATAAATGTATATATGATAATATAATGTAGACCATTAACGATACATCATATATAAATATATCATACGCTATACAACGATATGATATGAGTCCATTAAAAGAGCGATGCACTTTTACTTAAAGTTTCATGGCTAATCAAAAATTAACTAAGTAATTAGGAGACGATAAGGAAAAAATAAACTATTATTTGGAAAAATATATATATAATTGCTAACTATATGAAAATAAAATTAACGAGTTATTTGACACAAGATATAGTTTGATATGGCGGTTTTTGATATAACGATCTCTCGTTATCGTCTCATAATAAAAACGGTTTTTATAAACTAGATAAGGAGCTTCAAATGGAGATATATCGTCTTGACGTATTAAATTATATATATACGTATATGTATACATACATACACCCACACATATATATATATGTATGTATGTAAATATATATATACACAGACGTGTGTGTGTTGTGTGTATAAATATATACGTGTATGTATGTATGTATCCATACAAACATACACGTATGTATGTATATGTTACCACATTGTATGCAGTATTTTAATTTTATTTGAATAAGAAATATATCAAATCATATGTGTGTGTGTGTGTGTTTGTGCATGTGTGTGTTTGTGTGAGTGTGTATTTATATATATATATGTGAGTATATATATATATATATATGCATACATGTATATATATATATATATATATATATATATATATATATATATATATATATATATATATATATATATATAT
>NC_068981.1:1655447-1655901 GCF_001194135.2 Octopus bimaculoides | reverse complement strand
TATATATATATATATATATATATATATATATATGCACATGTAGGCATTGTATAATGTTTATGTGCATGACTGCACACCTGATGGATATGTACATAACTAGCGGTTATTTGTGTATGCAGAAATCCCCATGTATATGTCACTACAACGTATAGAATTGTGTACAATGATTCACTATAAACAAATAATACACATTTTTATATATCGGATGTCTTACCTACGGAACTACACCTACAGTTATATACACTGAATCCGTAAATATATATATATATATATATATATACATACATACAGGCGCAGGAGTAGCTGTGTGGTAAGTAGCTTGCTTACCAACCACATTGTTTTTGGTTCAGTCCCACTGCGTGACAACTTGGGCAAGTGTCTTCTACTATAACCTCGGGCCGACCAAAGCCTTGTGAGTGGATTTGGTAGACAGAAACTGAAAGAAGCCCGTCGT
>NC_068981.1:1650763-1653263 GCF_001194135.2 Octopus bimaculoides | reverse complement strand
TGTCAGTTTTTATATTTTAATAGCTTCAAAATGTTACAATCATTTCCTAGGTGTATTCAACGTATATTTATACATAGATATAGAGGGGCAATATACAGATATGTTTACAGCACACACACACACACATTTTTAGCCTTGCTGTAAGAAAAAAAATCGGAAATAGCTTTTAAACCATGTCTTTTTTTCTATCTTAGATACCAAAAAAGTAAGTTCAGCCTGACATGTTTCAGTGATTTTTTACTGCTTCATCAGAGATCGTTGAAACTAATCAGTCTTCGTTTTTGCAATGAGACGGAGAATACAAATGTTTGGCGTAATCGCAGGAGCTTTTCTTTTTTTTTTTTTCTATTTCAGCGCCACATTTAAAATGTTGCTAAAAGCAACATTTGTTCTTGCTCAAAGCAAAGATCCATAAGAACACACACATATACGTGCATTTATTTGTGTACGTACGCACATACATGTATTTATGCGGTGTATGTATATGCATATATATATATATATATATATATATATATATATATATATATATATATATATATTGATAGATATAGATATATGCACGACAAAGGCGAGCAAACCGATCCTGCGAAGTCACAGTCAAGTCAACCCAGCGCGTAACTGAAGTCTATTTACATGAGAAACAAATGGTTTTTACATAGGAGTACAAATAAATAAAAACATAAATTTGTATACATACATACCTATGAATACCTATATATACCTATTCACACACACACATACATATATGCATACGAGGAGTTTCTGTTTTTATGGTCTGGCTGGAGGCCCAACCTTCCGAGTTCTTTTACAGGGTTTAGAAAAACTGAAGGACCCCTGCAGTAAGTGTGTGAATCTGAGAAGGGAAAAAGCTGAAAAATCATAATTAACTGATCCTACAGTATTTTCTTTTGCCCCAAAGCCTGGAACTTTTTGGTACCAACTCGTAAATACATACATACATACATACATACATACCTGTAATTATTGGGGTTCTGGGATATGTAAATACTAATCTTGAGAAATTTGGCTTCTCAAAACTAGAAAAGAGAAAGCTAATTTGAAAACTCCAGATCCAATCAATCACTGGAACAGTAAAGATCTCTAAAACTTTCCAGAACTTTATTATTTAAATATATATGAGCATGTCTAGATATGCAACTATATACATGAGAATACATACATAAAACATACAAATCTGCACATACATACATACATACATACATACACAATTGCATATATATATATATATATATATATATATATATATATATATATATATATATATATATGCATATATATATATATGCATACACACATATAATATATATATATATGCATCGCTTTTACGTGTTTCATCCATGCGGCTGCGGTCATGCTGGAGCACTACCATGGACATCAAGATACATATATACATCCATACATATATATTTACATATATACGTATGTATATACACACACATATATATATATATATATATATACGTATATATATATATACATATGCGTATATACATATATATGGATACACACACACACACACACATGTATGCATACTTGCTTTTATACATTATATATATTTATATATTTATGCATTACATATATTTATATATTTATGCATTACATATATTTATATATTTATATACACACGTATTGTCGCAAGAGTTAGGAAACTAACAAAGTCAGGAACATATAGATAGATATTATGTAAAACATATGTAAATTAGGCAGTGAGGTTCTCACTCTGCATATGCTAATTTGTAGCAGTCTTGTCTCTTTATATAATATATGACTATAATAGATATTGCTACATGAACATATATTAGAACTACATAATATATGTGAGAAAGATGAAACGTATATTAGACTACTTATGTGTAATGTGAACCAGTCTTATTTACAAAACAGCGTAATGCGTGTTTGTGTGCATCTGTGTTAAAGAGCGGGAGAGAGAGATAGAGATAGAAGGAAGGCCTGTGTATGTTTGTGTGTGTGTAGGAATATGTTTGTGTTCGTGTAATGCTAGAAATGGGGAGCAGATAGACAGCCGACAACTGATGAAGGGTCGTTCTTTGTGTTACTTGTCTTGTTTCCCATTTTTTTCTCTCGTTGTTTGCGTATTTAACTCATTTGTTTTCGTATTTCATGTTGTTTACTGTTGATGACGTCCCGTACTCATATATATATATATATATATATATATATATATATATATATATATACGTAGGTAGTCCGACTATGGTCTTAACTGACTGTAATTTCGAAGTCACTGTCTATAACGTTCTTGTTTAGAAATGATAAATGCGTATACTATAAAAGTATACAGTAACCCATCAGATTAATATAAAATTGTTTTCTATTACAACTATACATACAAACAAACATTAACATGATATATCTATATACATATATTTATACATATATGCATATGTATGTATGCATATAAGCGCATATACTCACACACACATATGTATATATATATATATATATATATATATAT
>NC_068981.1:1650056-1650753 GCF_001194135.2 Octopus bimaculoides | reverse complement strand
TATATATATATATATATATATATATATATATATATACACACACACGCTTACATGTAAACATATACATACAAACCCCGTTGAATACTAACTCAAAGGTATGAGCGCGCGCGCGTGTGTACGTGTGTCCGTATGGCTTTGTGTGTGTGTACGTGTGTGTGCGTGTGGGTCTGCGTGTGTGTGCTTGTGTATCTGTGTATGTGCGCGTGTGTGTGTGTGTGTGTGTGTGTGCTTGTGCGTCTGTGTATGTGCGTGTGTGATCTTGTGTGTCTATGTATGTGCGTGTCGGTGTGTGTGTGCGTGTGTGCGCGTGCATCTGTGTGTGTGTGTGTGTAGTAAATTAATCGGTTTAGTGTAGACGGGAAAATGTGTTGTATGTCTGGGTGATGTTGAGTGTCAGATTTTTGTGGGGTGCATACTTTAGTGGGGTGCATGATTTAGTGGGGTAGATATTTAACGTCACTTCCTGTTGTTTTTCAATAAAGATGTCTGTGGGAGCAATAATACACACACACGCACATAGTTGGGTATGTATATATATTTGTGTGTGCGCGTGTGTTTGTGTGTAAGTGTATGTGTGTGTGAACACTTACATAAATATGCAGACAATCTCTAAATAGATACATACACATATATATTTATGCACTTACATATATAGACGCACCCACACACATGTATGTATTTATATATATATATATAT
>NC_068981.1:1641967-1648583 GCF_001194135.2 Octopus bimaculoides | reverse complement strand
TATATATATATATATATATATATATGTATACATAAGTACAAGCATACATACAGATATATACACATACATGCGCACATACACACCAACATATAACAAGTCCGATTAGCAGTCTGTATTTCTTAGAAAGGCAGTGTTGATATCCTGTACTTTAAGCATGAAGGAATACAGTGAAATATCGTATCATATAACATCATAATGAACACATGACTTTATTACACGGTATGGATAGTTGAGGGTTAGAGTATCTGGAAGTTAACGGTCCGTATCATATACAGTGGAGGAAGACATTGAGAAAGGGGAAGACTTGTGTCTATACATTCTTTCATTTGTTTCAATCACTTCGACGGCGGCCATGCTGGAGCACCGCCTTTAGACGAACAAATCGACCCCTGGACCTATTCTTATTCTATCGTTCTCTTTTGCCGAACCGTTAGGATACTGGGACGTAAACACACCTATATCGGTTGTCAAGCGATGGTGGCGGGACAAACACACACACACACACACACACATATATATACGATGGGCTTCTTTCAGTTTCCGTCTACCAAATCCACTCACAAGGTTTTGGTCGGTCCGAGGCTAAAGCTGAAGATACTTGCCCAAGGTGCCACGCAGTGGAAACGAACCCGAAACCATGTGGTTTGTAAGTAAGCTACTTACCACACAGCCACTCTTACAAATTGTGTAATGCAGATAACCTGCCTATGAGCCTATGATAGAATGCAAGCACACACACACACACACACACGCACACACACACTTACACACGCACGCACACACACACACACACACTCACTCACACCCACTCACACATTTGTATATATGCGTGTGTGAGTGTGTATGTATGTAAGTAGTTAGATAAATAAATTACACATAAAATCACACACATACACATAAAACTATGCGATATATAATATATATGCGTGTGCGCGTGTGTGTGTTAAGTCTGTATCTTATCATTTGACTGCGGCTATGCTGGGGCATCGCCTTGAATTTTCTTTTTTTTTTTTTTGTCGAACGAATCGATTCCATTATATATTGTTGTCTTCAAGCCTCAGCACATTTTCTGTCGATCTCCTTTTTTCGAACCGCAAGTTAACAGAAGTGTGAAGAAACACAAAGACACACGCAGATATATATATATATATATAACTGAAACAAGTAAAAGAACATATATATATACATATATATATATATATATATATATATATATATATATATATATATATATACTACTAGTTTCACTTTGTGTCTACCAAATCCACTCACAATACTTTGTTCTGTCTAAGGTGCCACGCAGTGAGACTAAAATCGGAAACACGTCGTTGAGAAGCGAAGTTCTTACCACAGAGCCACGCCTGTTCCAATGATAAGAAATGATAATTGAAACCGTAAACAAAACAGATGCAATAATTTTCTGGGAACACTCGGTGCTATTCCCCCCTAAAATATTACTTTTACAAATTAAATACAGACATTTCTATACATATATTTAAACGTATGTATATATTTGTATATATATGTATATATACAAATATATATGTATATATCGCCTGTCGACAATGTAACCTTCAGTTAATTAAGATATCGTTGGCCTGATGAATCGCTAGTGGAGTACACCTCGTTAAGTAATTATTATTTCGGAGGTTCCGCTGGCTAGAAAACATATGTAGCTGGATTTTATCTGTTTCATTCTTGAAATTTGGATAGATACAATTATATATACATACGTATGTATATATATATATATACATCCATTTATATACATATATATATATATGAGTATATATATACAGTTATACGTATATATAGGTGCAGGTGTGGGTGTGTTGTTGTAAGAAGCTTGCTTACCAACCACATGGTTCCGGGTTCAGTCCCACTGCGTGGCACCTTGGGCAAGTGTCTTCTATTATAGCCTCGAGCCGACTATATATGTGTGTGTGTGTGTGTGTGTGTGTGTGTGTGTGTGTGTGTGTGTGTGTGTGTGTGTGTGTGTGTGTGTGTGTGTGTGTGTGTGTGTGTGTGTCTATGTTTGTGTGTCTGTGTTTGTCCCCCCAACATCGCTTGAGAAGCGATGCTGGTGTGTTTACGTCTCCCTAACTTAGCGGTTCGGCAAAAAAAGACCGAGATAAGTACCAGGCTTACAAAGAATAAGTCCTGGGGTCGATTCACTCGACTAAAGGCGGTGTTCCAGCATGGCCACAGTTAAATGATTGAAACAAGTAAAAGAATAAAAGAAAAAGAATATACACATACGCGTGTGTGTGTTTGTGGATGTGTATCTGTGTGTGTGTGTGTGTGTGTGTGTGTGTGTTTTGCAGTTCGATCCTACTTTGGGTACTTCTAGCTGAGTCCACGCTCGTGTAAGTATTTAGAATCTGTAAGAAGATAACTTTCTCCTTTCTTACTACCAGCTTTTGAGAACCCCGGAAAAAAATGGGTTATGAGTGCTGTCCTTACTACCCTGCCAATATCATTACAACAAACAGATACGGCTAATCTCAGACGTCATAAGAACATTCTGCATTTGTGTGGTCTCTAACTTACAGTGCTGAACAATTAACCAATAACACAACAGCACAATGAAGTTTATATACACAGGAATATCTACGAAAATCGCCCCACCAGATGCACAAGATATATTCATGAGCCGCACAACTGAATCTGTATATATTACTGTTTATGAAATAACCTCCAGCTGCAACACTGAGTCCATATATATATATATATATATATATATATATATATATATCTTAGAATTGACAGGTGCACACCTGAATCTGTAAATGAGGATGAGCTGAAATGCTTCTGGCTTTAAGGGTGTCGCGAAAGGACTGGTTGGAGGCCCAACTTTTTTGAGTTCCTTTACAAGGCTTAGAAAAACTGAAGGACCGCTGTTTGAATCTGAAAAGGGAATATGGTGGATAAAATCATAATTAACTGAACCTCCGGTGTTTTCTTTTACTCAGCGCCAGGAACTTTTCAGCACCCTCTTGTACGTAACTATGTCTAAGAATCAACTACCAGCTCCACAACTGAATCCGTGTTCGTTACATTGTCTAACAGTAAAGTTAGCCAATTGCGTAACTGAGTCTGTACACATTGCAATGCCTTCAAATTCAAGCACGAAATGCCTTCAGCTGCTCAGCTGATACAATGAGCAGACTCAGTTTGACAAATACTGGAAGTCTAATTATTATGAGTTATTCTTTTATTCTTTTATTTGTTTCAGTCATTTGACTGCGGCCATGCTGGAGCACCACCTTTAGTCGAGCAAATCGACCCCAGGACCTATTCTTTGTTAGCCTAGTACTTATTTTATCGGTTCTCTTTTGCCATCGCTAACGCAGAATCCCACCGACCCTGGTTTGTGAGTTAGGGTCAATGATGGCGGGTTTATGATTAAGAACGATTTCAGATTTTGGCCCAAGGCCTGGAATTTTAGTGGGAGATGTTAGTGGATTACATCGTCCCCAGTGTACAGCCCCCTACTTATTTGATCAACTCCGAAGGGATGAAAAGCAATGCCGACCTCAGCAGAATTTGAAATCAAAACGTAAGGATCCAAAAAAAAAGAAATGCTACAAAGCATCTTATCGAAAGCTCTAACGATTCTGCGAGCTCACCACCCAGAGCAGAGGAAACCATATTGTTGCCTGTTTCAGCTGGTCTGATGCTCGTCTGCCGATTTACGACTGTTTTTGTGGAGGTTTTATCACAGTTTTATGACTCTCTGCCACAATCAATTGATTCTTATGGCTTTTGTTTTCATGGCTGGTAGTTACTCTTTTGATGTCTGTGTATTGGATGTATGACATGGTATTGTGTAGTTAGTGGCGAGTAACACCACCACCACCACAACCACCACCACCGCCGCCGCCAATACTACTAATATTACTAATAGTTGTACGTCGTTAAATGCGTGCCGTATATAACAATGACATGTTTATGTGGAGGGTATAAAGATGTTGCTGCTGCTGTTGTTGTTGTTGTTGTTGTTGGTGGTGGTAGTGGTGGTGGTTGTGGTGATGTTTAGTACCAGGTCAGTCCTGGTGGAGCAGACCTGTTACGAAAGTTGTTCCATCCGTGAACGTCCAGCCTTGCTTTCATACTTATCTAATGCATTTTGCTTTATCTTTTAACTCTTACTTGTTTCAGTCATTGGACCGCGGCCATACTGGGGCACCACCTTGAAGTGTTTCAGTCAAATTAATTGACTTAATATATCTTTTAAAAACTGGTACTCATTCTATCAGTATATTTTGCCGAACCGCTAAGTTATGGGGACGTAAGCGCAACAAAACCGGTCTTCAAGCGGTGGTGAGGACAAGTACAAAGAACCCCCCCCCACACACACACACACACAAACACATATACATAACAGGCTTTCAGTTTCTATCTACCAAATCCACTCAGAAGGCTCTGGTCAACTTGAGGCAAGTAGAAGACACTTACCCAAAGTGCCATGCAATGGGATTGAACCCGGAACGATGTGGTTGAGAAGAAAGCTTTTTACCACACGGCCATGTCTGTTCATTTTCTTTTAAATAAGGCAGGTGGCACTGTGAAATTTGAGGGAGGTTAGGCTGCTATTTTTCCAGTTCATTCTGAAGTCTTGGAGCATAGATAATGTCCAAAAAGCCATCTGCCTGTCAGTACATAGAATGATCTTTATAATAGAAACCCTAGTTTATTATTTTGACGAAGGAGAGGACAAAGAAATGTCGTTCCGTTTGCTTCCTTTGGTATATATATATATATATATATATATATATATATTATTGCGCAGGAGTGTTTGCGTGGTAAGTAGCTTGCTTACCAGCCACATGGTTCCGGGTTCAGTCCTACTCCGTGGCACCTTGGGCAAGTGTCTTCTACTACAGCTTCGGGCCAACCAAAACCTTGTGAGTGGATTTGGTAGACGGAAACTGAAAGAAGCCCATTGTATACACACACACGCACATACACATATATATAAGTGTGGGTGTGTGTCTGTGTGTCTGTGTTTGTCCCCCACCATCGCTTTACAACCGATGTTGGCGTGTTCACGTCCTAGTAACTCAGCGGTTCGGGAAGAGAGACCGATATGAATAAGTACTAGGCTTACAAAGAATAAGTCCTGCGGTCGGTTTGTCCGACTAAAAAGGCGGTGCTCCGACATGGCCGCGGTCAAATAACTGAAACAAGTATTAAAAAAATAAAAGAATAAAACTAGTTTTTAAAACAAAGAATGATTAAGAGGTCCCCCAGAATAAAACAATAAGCAAAGTATCATTGGTTTAGAGTAGGGGTTTTCAACCATTTTTTAAAATCTCTGGACCCCTTTGGTTACTATTTTATTCTAGTGGACCCTCATAGTCATTCAACATTTAAAAACTAGTTTTATAGAAACTTCTTTTAAAATTCATATTTTGTTTTTCATCCATTAACTTGTGCGAGTTGAAATCTGTTAAATGTTAGAGAAAGAAACCTCGCTGTTTCTTGCAAAACATACCAATATATACATTTCAAGCAGGGGTTCTCAACTATTTTTTTTCATCTATGGACCCATTTGATTATTATTTTATTCTGGTGGACCACCATAACTGTTCGATGTTTAAAAACTATTTTAAAAAACATAAACCGTTAGATTCAATTCACCATTTAAATTTAATTTATTAAAATATTTTCGTCGCTTTGAGATCGCAACCTGTGTTACTGACTGACAAATTAGATTTAAATGTTGAAGTGAATCTAACGGTTTTTGTGTGTTTTGAAATAGCTTATAGACACCTTCCACACTGCAATTATTTTTGTTTCAGCACACGATCTCAGATCAGGTCACTTTCTATGCAAGTACATCACCGTAAAGTTTAAAAACTAGCTTTCTAGAAACTTCTTTCAAAATCCCTATTTTGTTTTTCACACATAAATTTGTGTAGGTTGAACTATGTAAAATGTGAGAGAATGAAACCCGGCTGTTTCTTGCAATACATACCAATACACACATCTAAAAAGAAATTTTTTCAGGGGCCCCTAAAATACTGCTGTGAATCCCCAATTTACTATTTTCTTGTGTGGACTGTCAAAATCTTACATGGGCCCTCAGGGGCCATATGGATCCGAGTTGAGGACCACTGGTTTAGAGTTTCTTTTCTCTGATGAAACCCGACAATTATTTCTTCTAGGACTGCATTTAGGGGATGGTGAGAGAGAGAGAGAGAGAAAGAGAGAGAGGGGAAGGAGAGAGAGAGAGAGAGGGGGGGAAGAGAGAGTAATATTTCTCTCCTGTAAATGGGATTCCGAAAGATGACTGAGTGTTTGAGAATTTGATGTGGATGAGAGGACCCGGTATTTCAGCCGGAGTCTGGAAACGACGTGTAAACGGGGCATGGGTGGGGGTATTGTTGACTGGTGAGAATGTTCTGCCCTTCTTCAGTGGATGCCCTCCACATTTGTTTACACACAAACACACACCTATCTATGTATATGTATGTATATATCTATACACACACACACACACACATATATATATATATATAATATATATGTATGTATAGATATACACACACACTCAGATATATATATATACACAAACCCATATCTCTCTCTCTCTCTCTCTCTCTCTCTCTCT
>NC_068981.1:1641271-1641957 GCF_001194135.2 Octopus bimaculoides | reverse complement strand
ATATATATATATATATATATATATATATATATATATATATATATATATAGTATACACACACATATATATGTATGTATGTATGTGTTTACGACAAAAAGACCAGCATTCACCCTCACTCACGTACAGACACATAATTGTTTTCGAATATCCTAGCGAATCGAAATGAACTTCGTCTCGTCTGTATGTAGTGAGCGAAAAATTAAGCGGAATTAGCTGAGTGGCATCCCTCTCTCATTTGCGGCATCACAGGACGCCATGTTGAAGTAAACGTAGAGAACATCGCTGTCTACGCTTGCATAAGTTTACATGATTATCAATTAGTGTACAGATGTGACGGATTTAATCTGCAGCAGGCTCCCTCCCTCTCTCTCTCTCTCCCACTCACTCTCTCAATTTCTCTTTCAAAACATACATATGTAACACCCGTACACACACACACACACACATGTATGTGTGTATGTGTATGTATGTATGTATACATTAGATGTGATGTTGGTGGGGTGTTGAGAATTATTTAGGCTCCGACACCAGATAAAATGCACAGGGCAAGGCACAAACATGGAAATCATTCTTCCCTCATTAGCTGTTGACTGAACATCGAAGCAATTCCAGCATGTGTGTGTGTATGTGTGTGTGCGTATATATATATATATATATATATATATATATATATATATATATATATA
>NC_068981.1:1637842-1640517 GCF_001194135.2 Octopus bimaculoides | reverse complement strand
ACACACACACACACACGCACACACACACACACACACATATGTATGTATGTATTTTAAATGAGAAGAATGAAGAATTAGATCATTCAAACTTTGCTTATTTTCTGTAAGAATTCTAACTGCAAATAAACATCGCTGCTATTATTAAAAAGTGTCGTAAGTCCAAAACGTTGCTTTTTAAGAAAATGGAAAAATAGTTTTACCATTCCATAGCAAAACTATTGTACTACACTTTTACAATTTTGGATATCTTGGTATCTGAAGCAGTTGGAGATACGATAGTTTGAGCAAAAGAACCGGCTATTGCAAGGGAAAAAAAATATTGAGGAAAAAATATACGCCTTTGGCCAAATTTGGACATACGGCAGTTTAACATAATGACAACGACAGTGTCTTCTATAGTAGAAGACACTTACGTAAGGTGTCACGCAGTGGGACTGAACCCAGAACCATGTGGTTGGTAAGTAAACCACTTGCCGCACAGCCACTCCTGCGCCTACACACACAAACACATATACTTTAATAATCACTCACACTTAGCAACAATTCGGAGGGGAAGGTCATGGAAAGCCTGCAACAAACTTCAATACAGCTGGCAACCAAGTTTCTTAAAGTTCAAAAAGCCTGTCTCTTTTCATGGCAAGTGCAGAGAGCAGTCTTCTCTCTAGAGATGAAACCTGGACTGCGAAGAAGGAGCTTCAAGGTTGCCCCTTGATGGTTTATACATGAAGTTTCTCATCAGCGCTCAACAGTATTTCATGGCGTGTGTACAAAACCAAAGAGGGGGATTTCTAAAGATATGAACTAATAATATAAGTAATGAGGTCGATTCATTCGACTAAAAATTCTTCAAGGCGGTGCTCCAGCACGGCCACAGTCTAGTGACTTACACAAGTAGAAGATAAAGGATAAAGATATTCTCTTCATCTCTATTGGTGCCCAACGCAAGGTAACCCTTCTGATTACTGCAGTTGTGCAGAACACTAAGCTGTGTCAGATGTTATGTATTTTGAAAAGTTTTGTGTCCTAATTGGAGGCAAAGCCTCCGTAAACCTCTGCTCATAGCAGAGACCGACAACATGAAAGTAAGGACTTAGCAAACCTGGATTATGAAGAAAGAGCTTCAATACCACTTTGATGGTCTGCGCCGGTGATTCTCAACTATATTTTTAGCTATGATTATTATTTTATTCTTATTTCTTTATTGCCCACAAGGGGCTAAACATAGAGGGGACAAACAAGGACAGACAAAGGGATTAAGTCGATCAGATTGATCCCTAGTATGTAACTGGTACTTATTTTATCGACCCCGAAAGGATGAAAGGCAAAGTCGACCTCGGCGAAATTTGAACTCAGAACGTAACGACAGACGAAATACCGCTAAGCATTTCGCCCGGCCCCCTAACCACTCTGCCAGCTCACCGCCGTCTTTGTTAATAAAATTTATTATTTTATTCTGGTGGACTCCCATCGTCATTCGATGTTTAAAAACTAGTGCTATAGATACTTCTTTCAAAATTCCTATTTTGTTTTTCACACGTTCACTTGTGGAGGTTTGCAATAGCACTTCCTGAGAGAACATACTTCGGTGGCTGGGAATATATTGAACTCTGTAAAGCCTTAGAGAAACAAACATAGCTGGGTATTTTTTTTTTCAATAAAGCCATCTAAAGTAAAAAAAAAATTTCATGGTCTCTTAAAATACTACTGTGTATCGCCAGTTTACTATTTTGCGTGCATGAACGCCCAAAAATCTTATATGGTCCATCAGGGATTACATGAACCCTGTTTGAGAACAACTGGTCTGTACAATGGTCTGTACAATGGGCTTATACAGTAGGACCAATATATCTCGTGGCGTGAGTCCAAAACCGAAGACGAAATTCTTATGGACATATTCCACCCATCTTTTTGTTGCTAAATACAAGGAAGGCTCTGCAGGCCAACGTCATTGTGTTGCACAACAGGCCACATCGGGTGTTGTGTTTGGGAAAGTTCCACACCTCAATAGAGGACACAGACCACTCAACTACGTTGGTGTTATCAGTAGACACAGAAAACATGAATTGGTGACCTGCCAAAGCTTAATGTGGAGGACAGCGATCCTTGGCACGGCGTCGTGAAACACATCTCGGTTGTGGTCGCTTGAAAAACACACACACACACACACACACAAACACACACCCACACACACACACACACGCACGCACACACACACACACACGCACGCACATGTATGCATTTATCTCTCGATCTATTTATATGCGTCTGTGTATTTGAATATGTGTACGCGTGAGTGTGTCAGTGTTTCTTTATATATGTGTATGTGTGTGTGTGTGTGTGTGTATGTCTGTGTGTGTGTGTATTTAATCACATTTTTGTGTATTTATGCACATACATACAACTCACACACACACACACACACACACACACTTCGCTTTGTTTCTATCTCACTAAATACGTATTCACCGTTCATTCCAATCGAAGCTTAACGATCGATATATTTTAATATAATCGGCAAACTTAGAGATTGCATGTAGTAAAACTAAACTACAAATAGATTATTTAAAAATGATCTGATTCACATGGTACCGCTACGTGGTTGAACGCCTCCCTCCATCTTCCCCACTCTCTCTCTCTCTCTCTCTCTCTCTCTCTCTCTCTCTCTCTCTCTCTCT
>NC_068981.1:1635304-1636869 GCF_001194135.2 Octopus bimaculoides | reverse complement strand
AGAGAGAGAGAGAGAGAGAGAGAGAGAGAGAGAGAGAGAAAGAGAGAGAGTTTCCACTGTGCGTCTATTATAGCATTTCAGTAGGCCTTGTATATGATCTCCTTTCCAAGCGTTCAGTCTCTCACTAAATTTAGCCTGTCAGCAGGAGCACGGTCTCGGAGCCAAAAGCGAGAATCAGTTGAGAACGAATGTGCTCGTCGATTCCTAAGGTTACTGCTGCTGGAAAGCAAGGAATTCTCTCTACCACAGTACCGCAATCCTGCTATAGAGAACAGAGACCAGTGGCGGCGGCTAACTGGAAGATCATTTACAAAGTAGATGACTTAAGCATAGACAACTATGTAGAAAACTTAAGGCATGTTTCGGGCAAAGATTGAACCAGGCCACACACACACACACACACACACAGATATATGTTATGTATCGTTGCTATTATATTATACTGTTGTATGTCCAAATTTGGCCAAATGCATCTTTCAATATTTATTTTGGCTTGCAATTACCGGTTCTATTGCGCAAACTATCGTATCTCCAGCTGCAAAGATATCAAGTTTTCAAAGCGAGGAATCTTTCGTTACATTGACCCCAATACTCAACCGGTAACACGGACACGTATGATTAAGACATCATAAGGAAGAATGGAGAATTATACACCTTCAAAATTTGTTTATTACGGTATTATTCTCATGAAATTTAATGCGAATAATATTTTCAATAAACCAATTTTGAAGATGCATAATTCTTCATTCTTTCTTATGATGTCGTCGTTATATTCCCTGTATATTATTTTCTACTCTAGGCACAAGGCCTGGAATTTTGGTGGAGGCGGTCAGTCGATTAGATCGACACCAGTACGCAACTGGTACTTAATTTACCGACCCCGAAAGGATGAAAGGTAAAGTCGATCCCGGCGGAATTTGAACTCAGAACGTAAAGACGGACGAAATACCGCTAAGCATTTCGCCCGGCGTGCAAACGTTTCTGCCAGATCGCCGCCTTATATTCCCTGTATATTTTCTGTATGCTGTATGACGTTCAATGAAGCGAAACCAGGATCTACCTGTTGAAACAAGTACCGTGAAACTGTTTACCGTCAACAATAACTATTCTTTATTTTCCCTATTATTCGATGTGGATTATAACAGAACGCTAATAAGGTATCTGCCTGGGTTCAAATCCCTATTCCTTTATGTAATTGATATATCTATCTATCTGTCTGTCTGTCTGTCTGTCTGTCTGTCGGCAAAAATCGAACTCAGGACAAATAACAACATTACGGCACAATTACTTAACCGCAACCAGTCCAGTTCTCTTGAATACCATACCAAAATACGTCAAAACGGAAACGGATCCCATAAAATTCAAAAGTTCACGGGACAAATTTCTTCAAACAATCTCCTACAACCGGATATGTCTCCAACAATAATATCTCTTTGCTAGAGTGGGCCATGGTGCCCCATACATGACTAAAAGACTTCACCAGGTGGTGCTATTAAGTTAGACATGGCCTGGGTCTCTACTGGCCGAAACTTATCAAAGTATACATACATATATATATATATATA
>NC_068981.1:1632124-1634844 GCF_001194135.2 Octopus bimaculoides | reverse complement strand
AGACACTTTCAAATTTATCAGAATATCGGACTGAGGATTGGAATAGGGATTTTTCATTCTCTTAACCATGAAACGATCGTATCCGATTAACTAAAGACTTGTTTTGTTTATGCTTTCCCCTCCGGTTTTTTGTTCTATGTGTGCCATAAATATCGCCATCCATTTAGAGAAAAATTTGTAGTTTAGAATCAGTAGTTCTTTGACTGCTATTTCTAAATTTTCAGTATGTTGGAGAAGCAACTCAATGCTAATCCCTGTATATTTATGATGATAAATGGTTTTACCGATAAAGGTTTTTTCATACTGAACTACTTGGCAAAATTGTTAATTATTAATTCTATTATTAATTGACGATTCCCTGCCCTTATTCTTGTATATATATACCACACAAACACACACACATATGGTTTCTTTTGAAAACTTCTTTTCATAATTCTTACAAAGAGCCAAGCGACGACAGATTTATTTTTGTTTTGTTTTTCTTTTATTATTGTCACTTGTCGTTGGTCGATGCGGGGCTGTGGTGAGAGAGGGTCCGCAGTAACAAAGTGCTTGACATGAGAGACAATTGTGATAGTGGGGGAGGGCCAAGTCAGGCGACGAACAGACAGCCAGATAGAGGAACCCCTGTCACAGCTGTCATTCGGAGTTTGTTGCTCCAACCGCTGTCATTGGGGTGACTGATTGTCTCAAGGCGAGATTTAAAGCGGCTGCTTCACTATTTGGCCCACTCGCTCACACACACACACACACACACTGAAGAACACTAGCATTTACACGCACGCACAAACACACATACACACTCACACGCGCGCACACACGAACACACGTATGCACACGCATTCTCACGCACAACCAAATTTGAAAAATACATGGAAACACGCGTAAAAATGCACAATATTTTTAGACGCACACACCTTTTGAACACACATTAATTAAATCACACACACACACACACACACACACACACACACACACACACTTATGCAAGCACGCACATGTACTCATAGGTGCACGCATACATTTTGGTACAAGGCCGGCAATTTCGGGGAAGAAATAAGTCAATTACTGGTATTTATTTTATTGAGATGTATTAAGATAAAAGGCAAAAATCACCTTCGGCACAACTTGAACTAAAAACGTAAAGACGGATGAAATATCACTAAGCACTTTAACCGGCTTGCAAACGATTCCAATGGATCGGATGAATATGAAATAAAGAGTCTTGCTCAAGGACACAACGCGCCGCCGGGGGTCGACCTTACGACCTTACGATCGTGAGCCAAATACTGTAACTATGAAGGCACGCGCCTTCATACAGTTATCTCTAGTATTACAGAACAACGGGATATTGTTGTGTTGTTGCTTTAGATAAAACCGCAGAACAGTAGATAGTTAGGGAAGGTTACTGTGCGAGAGATAAAAAGCAAAGAGAAAACACACAACAAAACGTTGTTTTACACAACAGAACATTGTCGAGTTATCAGTAACACAACCGAATACATGATGTTGTGTAACACTACAATGTTATCTATAGTGTTACCCGGTGATGCGCAAATTGCGGCCCGTGGGACTTTCTGAATAGCTCACCCTTCAATTGTTTTAGTAGTGAGACTCGGCTGATGAGGATGCATGTCTCATGTGGTCCGCTTCCTGAAAAAAATGTTTCCCATGTCTGGAGTTATCTCTAAAACAACACAAACTGTAGTGTTCGTGTTACGTGTAATATTGGTCTTATAATTAAGCACCAAGCCAGCAATTTTAGGGAGAAGTGCTTAAGTCGATTACATTGACCCCACTGGTGCTTATTTCATCGACCCCGAAAAGATGAAAGGCAAAATCGACCTCGGCGGAATTTGAACTCAGAACGTAAAGACACGAAATATCGCTAAGCATTTTGCTCAGGGTGTTAACGATTCTGCCAGCACACCGCCTATATATATACCCATCTATATGGACAAGACATTTTGCATTATAGACATGTTTGCACGTATACACACACGCATACAATCATATATACACAAAAATATCTCATAAAACACACTGTAAGTAGACTTACAGAGTGTTTTATAACACATACATATACATACATTAATATACATGCATATATATATATATACATATATACATACATGTATACATGGACACACACACACACACATGATGGTGGGGGGACATACACAGACACACAAACACACACACAAACACACACACACACACACACACACATATATATATATATACACGACGGGCTTCTTTCAGTTTTCATCTGCCAAATCCACTCACAAGGCTTTGGTTGGCCAGAGGCTATATCAGAAGACACTTGCCCAATGTGCCACGCAGTAGGACTGTACCCGGAACCATGTGGTTCGTAAGCAAGCTACTTACTACGCAGCCACTCCAAGATTACAGAATGCCACCCACATGATTACCGTTTCCTATAAGAATGTAAGGAATCTAAAGGTTTCCAAAGTTATTACAATGACTGCTAAAAGGAAACTAGACTTTAATAATATTTCATTTTCATGAGAAACTGCTGTTAGAACAAAAAAACAAAAAAAAAACAAAAAAACAAAAAAGAAAAAAAAAAACAAAAACAGGGTGGGGACCATACATTTGTCGCCTACTTCTTTTAACATGTTTTTCCATGCAATGTCCCTAATTTAAGGGTTTACAACTAATATACACGTGTGTCTATGTGTGTCTGCAATTATGTATGT
>NC_068981.1:1628538-1629115 GCF_001194135.2 Octopus bimaculoides | reverse complement strand
CACACACACACACACACACACACACACACACACACACACACACACACACACGACGGGCTTCTTTCTGTTTCTGTGTACGAAACCTGTGCTCGGCCCGAGGCTGTTCGTGGTCTGATCAACAGGACTTGCATAATTTGCAAAACACAACAGAAAGAGTATAGAGAAATCAATGTGGGAGGGATTATACCTATAAATACACACACACACACACACGCACACGCACACACAAACACACAATACCTATATATGTGTGATTGTGTGTGTGCGTGTGTGTGTGTATTTATATGTATAATTACTCCCACATTGATTTCTCTACAGTCTTTCTGTTGCGTTTTGCAAATTATACAAGTCTTGTTGATCAGACCACGATCAGTGTACTTAAAGTGTGTTTTATGAGATATGTATGTGTACTTATATAATCGTATATGCGTGTGTATACGTGCAAATATGTTTATAATACAAAAAATCTTATTCACACACACACACACACATATATATGTGAATGTACATATATGTATGCATATATATGTATGCATATGTATGCATATATATATATATATATATATATGCATATATA
>NC_068981.1:1627004-1627423 GCF_001194135.2 Octopus bimaculoides | reverse complement strand
ATATATATATATATATATATATATATATATATATATAGAAAGAGGGAGAGCTGGAGTGTGTGTGAGATAGAGAGAAAGAGAGAGAGAAAGAAAGCATCTAACGTATACCTGGAGTGTATGTACTCCATTCAATTTGAATTCTATTTCTGTGGAAGCAGCAGTTTATTTACTCTTTTCAACAAATTTATTCTCCCATCAACCGTTTTTACATTTTATAATGATCCTTTTCCATAAACAGTGGCGCTTGGAACAATAGTTGACAATCAAATTTTTGTCTTCTTTAACAGATGTCCATGATAATTACAATATACGAAATATTATTATATATACACAATACGCTTTAAGATGAAATCATTCATGTGTGTGTGTGTGTGTGTGTGTGTGTGTGTGTGTGTGTGTGTGTGTGTGTGTGTGTGTGT
>NC_068981.1:1621704-1626975 GCF_001194135.2 Octopus bimaculoides | reverse complement strand
CCAGCCACTTGAAAACCGGTGTTAGTGTGTTTACCCCCCCCCCCCCGTAACTTGCGGTTCGGCAAAATAGATCGATACAATAAATACCAGGCTACCAAAATAATTTGTACCAGGGTCGATTCGTTCGACTCAAAACTCTTCAATGGGGTGCTCCAGCATGACCGCAGTCTAATGATTGAAACAAGTAAAAGATAAAAGATAACGCATTTCTCCGTTGCTCTACCGATTCTAAACGCTAATATGATTCCAATATTAACCTCTAATCTATGACACCAACTAAATTCTAACAAAAGAAAATTTAGATTTGGGGGAAAGCAGGGATTCTAGAAACTTCCTGTCTTCATTGTGGCAGGTACAACTTACCTGGTTTTACTATGGCACATCCATATATATCCTTTCTTTCTCAATATTTCATCTACCAAATATGGAATTTCCTCGTCTTTTAAATTATTCCATTCATTTTTCTCATTCAACCAATCAAACAAGACTTAATATATTCATACGATCTTAAATCCACCAATTCTGTTCTACAAACTCATACGGCCATATATGTATGGGTATAAACATAAATATAAATACATACATACAGACACACACATACATATAAATACACACACACACACACACACACACACACACACACACATATGTACACTAGTATACACTCTCAGAAATATTATATACATAAGCATTTACGAATCTAAGAGAGGAAATGATGTCTTTTGAATTATTATTATATTATTATTATTATTATTATTATTATTATTATTATTATTATTATCTGTAGTTTCTTAAATGGTGATTCAGAATGAAACTCAGAGTAACGGCTCAAAGATAGTTGTGCATGTATTACGTATCTAGATTTATGTATATTCGCGCGCATGCGTATGTATATAAGTATGATATATAGGAAACTTGTTTCCCAACCACATGGGTCCGGGTTCAATCCCACTGCGTGGCACCTTGTCTTCTACTATAAGCCTTGGGCCGACCAAAGCCTTGTGAGTGGATTTGGTAGATGGAAACTGAAAGAAGCCCGTTATATGCGTGTGTGTGTGGGGCGGTGTTTGTCCCCCCCAACCATCGTTTGGTGTGCACACGTCGCAGTACTCTAGTGGTTCAGCAAAAGGGACGGATAGAATAAGTACTGGGCTTACAAATAATAAGTCCTGGGGTCGATTTGTTCGACTAAAAGGCGTTGCTCCAGCATGGCTGCAGTCAGTTGACTGAAACAAGTAAATGAATAAAAGAAAAGATAGATAGATAGATAGACCGACAAACAGGTGTGTATGTGTGTGTGTGTGTGTGTGTGTGTGTGTGTGTGTAGCTGCTGGTCTGTAAAAGGTAACTCGTTCAATATACACATATACACATATACACATCAATATACACATCAGTGTGAGAAGTCTGCAGAATTTGTTATAAAGTTGTGTTTGTGAAATGAATTAATTCTGAATACCTGAAGGCTTCGTGCGTTTCTTTGAGAGATTTACCTGAGATTTTCACGGTTGACTAACGTGAAAAAAACAACAACAACAAAATAATAAAATCCACGAAAGCTGTGGGTTATTAACAAATAATTCGGTGTGTAAACTCTTTCAGTCTATCAGAAATCTCCCTCCTTCTCTCTTCTACCCTCTCTCCCTCACACATACAATTTCACTCGCTCTTTCTCTATCTATTTGTCAAAGATGTATGCGTGGAGACATAACACTATTGGTTTTCAACCAGGGTTCATTTAACCCTTGGCGGTCCATATGGCCCTTAACGGTCCATATGCTCCTTGGGGTGCACATAAGATTTTGCTGTTTATGTTTATTGGTTAAACTTCTGCAAAACACAAAATATTTTAACAATTTTTTTTAAATACAATTTCTGATAATATCATAGGTAAAAATAGTGGCCGAGAGCCTCAGCGTTACACTTGTATGCATTCCTATATATATATATATATATATATATATATATATATATATATATATATATATATATTCAGTCATTTGACTGCGGCCATGCTGGGGCACCGCCTTTAGTCGAACAAATCGAGCCCAGAACTTATTCTTTGTAAGCCTAGTACTTATTCTATTGGTTATCTTTTGCCGAACCGCTAAGTTACGGGGACGTAAACACACCAGCAACGTTTGTCAAGCGATGATGGGAGGACAAACACGCACATACAGCAATACACACACACACACACACACACATACATATATATATATACGACGGGCTTCTTTCAGTTTCCGTCTACCAAATCTACTCACAAGGCTTTGCTCGGTCTGGGGCTATAGTAGGAAACACTTGCCCAAGGTGCCACGCAGTGGGACTGAAGCCGGAACCATGTGGTTGGTAAGCACTCCTGCGCCTATATATATATATATATATAGGAAAACAAAAATAAGAAATAAGTGGAAATTTTACCGGTGTATATATATGTATTATGAATGTATGTAAAGATATGCTTATTGTAACATGCGAATGTTGGGAAGTGTATGTGTATGTGTGTGTGAGAGAGAGAGAGAGAGAGAAAGAGAGAGAAGATATCCAAAAAGGCTCCTAAACCTGAAATATCGAAAATCACGGTAAAATACAAACATTTTTGTAAGTTGAATTCTTTTGGATTAATATGAAAAAATTTTGGGAAACATAGAAACATACGCGAATGCGTGAGTGTATGAATAGATGCACGTTCGGTGTTTGTATGTGCACACATAGACATACATACACACACACACACACATATATATATATATATATATATATATGTGTGTGTGTGTATATATACACAGATAAATGTGTTTTCATATATACATGTGTGTGTGTGTGTGTGTCTTCATATGTCTATATTAACAATACGCACACACACTCATACAATGATCCTGCTTTTCAAAATATATTTGACTTCAATCTCAGAATTTAAGCAGACCATTAATAAACGCGTACTTATTTTTTCTTTAACATGCTTCAATTAATTTATTTTTGTATTTACATATACATACATTCATGCATACAGACATACATGGACGCACGCATGCATGCGTGTATGTTTGTATGTTTGTAGTAGTTGAGAGGTTGAGCATGTCCGCATCCATTGTGTGTGTGTGTTTGTTTTTATTGGTGTTTTCCGTTAAGTTCTCTTGTCGTTCCCTGTGCTACATTTTTAATACACACACACACACCTGCACACATACGAGTGCGTGTGTGTGTGTGTGTGTGTGTGTGTGTGTGTGTGTGTGTGTGTGTGTGTGTGTGTGTGTGTGTGTGTGTGTGTGTGTGTGTGTGCGCGCGCGTGTGTTTGCAGGAAAACACTCTGTAGCAGGGTTCTCTGCACTGAACCCATTAAAGCCATCGACTTTGTCTAGTACCATCAAACGGAAATGTTAACACCACTTCGATTGATAATGTCTCTGTTATAAACACATTTTTATTTCATTTCCACAAAAAGAATGAGTTTCAAATCAGCTCAGCTTCTCTTCGAAGTCTCTACCAAACCAAGTTGAATTTAATTTTATTTTAAATTCTTCTCTATAAGTTTATTTTCGCCATAAAACAACCTCCTTGTACTAAATCGTTGGTCGTCGCAGTCGTCATGACGAAGGCGGTAGTTGTGACGGTGACGGTGCTGGTGGTGGCGGCGATGTTAATGTTAATGGCGATGGTGTTGGTGGTGGTGGGAGGGGGTTTACATGGTTTATGTACTGGTTTAATCCGCGCTATAAACTGTTAACTTGTGCTTTTATGTTTCCACACACGTCACGCCTCACAGATTTTACAATTATAACATACAACACCGTTAAAACAATAGCAGCAGTTAAATCTCTCTCTAAATCACATACTACTCTCTTTAAAAAAGAAGGCCACCTTCAAATCAATAGTCTTAGAATGTTTGAGCAGTACATTTATCCGGCTACACGATTGAACACGCGCAGCTGGTATCTTGGGTGCTGATACCTCGGGTCCAGTATAATATGGAGGGTTTAAAGTGGGGCTTCTGGTTTGAGGATCATTTCTGTTATCTTCACGCCTGGTCTCGGGAACCAAGAAGAGGGTTATGTGAATTGCTGTTCCCTCCTGACTCGTGGCAACGGAACAGCCTGCCTGTGAAATTAACGTGCAAGTGGCTGAGCACTCCACAGACACGTGTACCCTAAACGTAGTTCTCAGGGATATTCAGCGTGACACAGTGTGACGAGGTGGCCTCTTTAAAATGCAGGTACAACAGAAACAAGAAGAAAGAGTGAGAGAAAGTTGTGGTGGAAGAGTACAGCAGGGTTCGCCACCATCCCCTGCCAGAGCCTCGTGGAGGTTTAGGTGTTTTCGCTCAATAAACACTCGCAACGCCCGGTCTGGGAACCGAAACCGCGATCCTATGACCGCGATCTGCTGCCCTAACCACTGGGCCATCGCGCCTCCACTCCCTCCTGACTATATGAGAAGGAAAACAGACACATACAGCAACTTAATATAAGAGAGGGTGATCACGGATGAAGCGCTTTAAATCTGTTCTATCTGGCCTAAACTTCGACTTAAACGCCACCATCTTCGCCATTACCACCACCACCACCACCATCAACAACAACAACAACAAAAGTTGCAGAGCGTGAGCTAATATAGGAGCCCCTACGTGGTCGCTGGACTTCCTAGAAATAGCAGTCGAATCACCCGATAATCACATTCTATCATCTAATGAAATAAGTAGGAAAGACACAGTGAACAAGTGATCTGAAATATAATATAATATATAGGAAAATTAGAATGGATGGTCACGAATGGAATGCATTTGATCATAGACATTCTAGACAGTTATTCTATATCACGACTAGCCTAGGGCTACACAACAGCACTACTACAACAGAGGTACCATTTCCTGAAAGTAATCTGAAGACTCTTTCATAAGAATTAGGAAAATTTATGGCTAATTGTATTGGAAGAATTCCTTAAATATTACTTTACGTAGGCGCAGGCGTGGCTGTGTGGTAGGGAGCTTTTTTCCTTCCAATCACATGGTCCTGGGTTCAATTCCACTACATGGTACCTTTGGCAAATATCTTCTCTTAAAGTCTCGTGCCGACCAAAGCCTTGTGAGTGGATTTGATTGACGGAAACTGGCAGAAGCCCACCGTAGGGTATTTGTGTGTGTGTGTGTGTGTGTGTGTGTGTGTGTGCGCGTGCGTATGCGTGCGCGCGATAACTGACTTCTCTGAAATACAAACCAATGAAAACAGCCTTCCATAATCTGTGTTTTGTGGTATATATATATATATCTGTATA
>NC_068981.1:1616592-1621131 GCF_001194135.2 Octopus bimaculoides | reverse complement strand
TATATATATATATATATCAATATATATATATATATATATATATATATATACATACATACAGACAGACAGCTAGTTAGTTAGATAGATAGATATACATATACGTAGATATTATTGCACGTTTCTTATATAATACATCCTAATAAATTCTAGGCCAGCTCTACTCATTTCTCGCTTAAGCAGTTGTTTTACACATGATAACATTACATATATTACACGTTTATACATCACATATATTATTACATACACCACTACACAATATATAAAGAGATATTCATTCGATTATATCATTGTGACTCTATAACTTCTGAGTTCTTGTTATTTCACGCCTTCAGCTAATTTTGCCTCCGTAATGTTTATTTATATCAAATCTTTATTGAAAAGCAAATGAAATCCAGAGTCAGTTGATCAAACTGCACCAGAGATTGTAAAATATACAGCCATGTATATACACACTCGCTCTATATCACTCGTTTATACGCACACACACGCATACATATATATACACACATGTTATATATATATATATATATATATATATATATATATATATATATATATATATATATATATATATATATATATATATATATATATGTAGATATAGATATATATACATTTGTACTTATATATAAATACATGATTATGCATACAGACACACACATATATATATATATATATATATTTTATATATATATTATATATATATATATATATATATATTTATAAACACACATGCCTATACATGAATATATATGTGTGTGTGTACAATGTATGAATGCATGCATGTATGTATGTATATATATATATATATATATATATGCATGCATGTATGCATGCATATACGCCTACATATGTCTGTTTCCCTATATTGCCATATGTTAAAACAACTAACATTAATTGTTGAAGGATTACTCAGAATAAATTATATGTAACTTCGAAGTTTCGTCTCCGTTGGCGTCAAGCGAAATTTTCTAGTCACTCTCAACATTTTCCTTTAAATACACGCACACGCGCGCGCACTCACCCGCCCGCTTGAGGGTGCTCGTGCACAAAGTGAAAGTGTGAGCAGGTTTCTTTGCGCGTGTGTGTGTGTGTGTGTGTGTAGTTTAACTATGCATTACTCCAGATATAAACCCGTAGTTAACCTGTTTATCGGAAATAAAGAAAGAATTATTTCTCCTTTTTCCTCATGTTTTCATCGATGCCAGCATTAAAGTGGACATCGACATCGAACGGATGAAATAAATGCAAAGTCGACTTCGGCGGGATTTGAACTCAGAACGTCAAGTCGGACGAAATAGCACAAAGTGTTTTACCCAGCGTGCTAACGATTCTGCCAGATCATTGCTCTAAACGTTGATCAAATATTGATACGAAATTACCTATAGACGACTAAATTGATCTCAGTATTACCAGGTACTTATTCAATCAAAAAGAGAAAGAAAGAGCTTATACATGGTCTGTTGGCCAGGTAGAAATAGCAGCCAAATGTTACCATATTTTTTTCAAGAGCGTGAAATTGAATCGGGATGGACACGGTTGGAATGTGTTTGATCACTGAGCTGGTTCTAAACAGTAATTACTAATAATGTTTCAGTGACAAAAATAAGATTTTCTAACATGACTGCAATGCTGTTGTCACTTTATTGAGTCTGGAGAGAGATGAACGTCAATGAAGAATCACGCAATGATTCAAACGTGGAATAACAACAGCGGTTTATATAGAAATATGTAATTATGCAAACCTCCTCGAGGAATGGGAAGACGCAGGCTGGAAAGCGGAGCGTTTTCCAATCGAAGTCGGATGTAGAAGGCTTGTTGGACACAGTGTGAGACGACTGCTGTTATCGTTAGGCCTAACTCAAGTAAATACCACCATGACCGATATCCAAACTACAGTGGAAAAGGCTAACCACTGGATTTGGTTGAAAAGAGACGATGAGCGATGGCTAGAGAAATATTGAGCTTTATTTCATAACCATTTGATCTAGCAAGCGGGGCCTCATATCAGTGAGGGGGGGGGGGCGGTGCGCATTGACACCGTCGAGAGGTAGGCCCCGAAACGGTGTGCATTCTCTCCTGATGACCCCATACACTTGCTGGTTTCCGGTATGCGGAGTTCTCGACTGGTAGCACTTGCATGTGGAAGTTGTTTGCAAGACATTTACATAGTTGTATTGTATATAGTTATATAATATATGTTATGTATTAATTATGCATATTTGACAGATATGTAACAGATATCCTGAGCTCGCTAATCCTTCAGTTTTTGAACAAGTAACTCTCCATCATTGTTGTACTTCAAGGTGAATATGGATCAGTAGCTGCAAGCCCTGGAAGAGGAGGTGCTACAAGTAGTGTTAACTGGACACAAATTGACACTTGGTTGGGTTGCCTGGGTGACGGTAACGCATTATTGAAAGATCCGAAACACTTAATGACCCCCCAGGGAACATCGTTGATGATGTGTCGAGATGTATCACAGGATGATGTGATGGAAAACTCTCCACCAGAAGCGGTTGTCAGTATTAGTTCGGGGCTGGTGCTTCTGTTCACTGTGATGTATGTCACCTGTACGTGATATCAGACAATTATATTTGTCAGTAAATATGCGACATTTTGACTGGCATTTCTGTCAGCCTCTGTGATGTCTCAATTGTCATATCAGTCAATGGTGTGGGACATGTCGACTGCGGTATACGAGAGTACTGGGTGACGCCATGACCACCCCTTATTCCTTTTCCATTCCTTACTCGCTTTCTCTCTCTCTGATATATATATATATATATATATATATATATATGTGTGTGTGTGTGTACACTGTATGTACGTATGTATGTATGTACTCCCTGACTCTTCCTAATTCGAATACGTACCCGCAAATGTATTGTTGTTCGCCCCCTTTTTCAAATTTCAGATCTTGTACTTATTGGAGAAAGTTATAATTTTTTAACCCCAGGAGAGAAGTGGCTGAGCAGGTATTTCAACCGTGATCATCTATTTTATCTTAATATCATCGGACTAAATCAGGGTATATTTTGAAAGAGATTTGATTGCTATTTCTTGCAGATTAAACGGTCACATAGAGGCTGTTTCATTTGCTCGTAATGTATTGTTGTGTAGCAACATTAATCAACTAATTCCACCTGGTCCTTGGGTTCTAAAATGGCGCAAACATTCAAACTAGATCTTCTGTGTGAGGAATCTTTCTTTCTCCCTTCCTCACGCCGGTGTCAAAGACGCTGAAAAGGGTTTTGGCTCCTGACCCCTCCTCTGTTGACTCTTTCAGCTAATATCCAGGTCTACATTATCGTCCCCTTTTTCCAAGACGGTAGTTATGTAATTCGAAAGAGATTTGGCTAGTATTTCTAGCAGGATGAGCAACAGTGTGCAGTCTGTAGTATTAGATATGTGTGCGTGTATGTATCTATAGGTAAGTAAGTGCGCTTACATGCATGTGTATAGGTGTGTGTGTGCGTGTGTGTGTATGTATGCGAGTAGGTATGCGTGCGTCACTGTGTAGGTATGCGCACGTATGCCTGTTGCATCGATATGTATGTATGTGACTGCGCATATCTATGTGCATGTATGTGTGTGTCAATATGTATGTGTGTATGCCTATATGTGTATGTATCTGTGTGAATGTATATATGTATGCTGTGTCTACACGTAGGTATGTACATGTGTATGTGTGTGTATGTTGAACATGCGTGATATCTCCGTGCATGTATGTATACATGCGCACATGTGCATGTATGCATGTGCGTGTATATGCGTACTTCCAAATATCTGTGTGTGTGCGTGTGTGTGTGTATGCACGTGTGTGTCAACGTGCGTTCTTAGATATCGGCTCCACAGAGAGTGAATTAACTTGGCGGTGCTTCAAAGAGAAACCATTTCATAGAATACAAGAAATGTGCAGAGTCATAAATCATAACCTTATGTATTTAGTATCGCTGTGAAGTTGCGCCCCACGAGGGCTTTTGTTTATTTGTTTATTTACTGAGATAAGAATTAAAATGAATATATCTATATTCGTCAAGTGTGATTTGAGCAAAATTTAGCTGATATTTCAGGCAGATCGAGTGACTAAGTAAGGAGCTCCCTCAGTGGAGTGGAGCATCTCCCTCATTGTAAGTCTGGTCAGTAACCTGGTCCTGGAATAATTCCGAGGGAACCGTCCCAAAACCGTTGCGGTCATTTGTGTTGGACCACGGAGCTCCTTAAGGACGTGGTGTTGATATGTGGCTTAACGAGTTATTTTGATTTTCTGTGTGTGTGTGTGTGTGTGTGCGAGAGTATTTATGTGTATGTATGGATGTATATGTGCTATTTCTTTACTACCCACAAGGGGTTACACACAGAGGGGACAAACAAGGACAGACAAGCGGATTAAGTCGATTATATCGACCCCAGTACGTAACTGGTACTTATTTAATCGACCCCGAAAGGATGAAAGGCAAAGTCGACCTCGGCGGAATTTGAACTCAGAACGTAGCGGCAGACGAAATACCGTTAAGCATTTCGCCCGGCCTGCTA
>NC_068981.1:1609293-1610702 GCF_001194135.2 Octopus bimaculoides | reverse complement strand
ATATATATATATATATATATATATATATATATATATATATACATACAGAGAGAGAGAGTAGAATGGACAGATATAGATATGTATATATGTGTGCGTGTGTGTATGCATGTTTTCACACGCACATGCATATATATATATATATACACATGCACACACACACAAATATAGATGCATTCGTTTGTAGATGCAATAGCGTAACTACATGCTATTGCATACCTGCACACACACACACACAGACACAAACACACACACACACTAGCATAGAGGTAAATATATTACAAAAAAATGTAAATTCTCGCAATATGATGAAGAATACAAAACAAAACCAACTCGGAAATTTTTTTAATTTATTCACTAAGTGTGTGTGTGCATCTTTATCTATCTGTGTGTGTGTGTGTCTGTGTGTGTGTGTGTCTGTGTGTGTGTGTGTGCATACATGTCCATGTATGTGTGTGTATGTTTGTGTTTTATTATTTTGCTTTTATGTTCAGTTATAATAAAAACGATTTGACATTAATCTGATGGGTTACTCTATACCGTTTTTAGAGTACGAAATTATTCTTTTTAAAAACGAATTATTATTGACTGTAACCTCGAAGTTTCGGCCAGTTAAGCCATTGTTGTACGTTATATAACCTCCGTAAATGATATTCTACAGTTTATCTAATTAATATACTTATAAAACAACATCAACAATACCAACAATATTTGTAATTAAGAGATTGTACATAACGACAGCGTGTAATATGATGTAATGTGTATGTGTGTGCGTACGTGCGCGTATGTATGCGTGTGTGTGTGCGCGCGCGCGTCTGTGTGTGTGTGTGTGTGTATGTACACTTGTACATGTATATATATATGATACATATACTTGCGCTAATATGTATACTTGTTTGTATATATATAATATATATATAAGTATGTATGTATACATACTTGTGTATATCTCTCTCTATATATATATATATGTGTGTGTGGATATATACTTGTGCGTATATATATATATATGGATGTATGTATATATATATATAATTGTGCACGAATATATTATGATATTATTACCTGACTGAAACTCCATGTGTGTCGCTTTCATAAAGAGGACGATTACTGCTGTGATATCGCGTCCAGAAGAACGACTGGCGAAACCAGGATTCGAAAAGAATTGAAAGTGTGAAGGGTCGCCTCCACGAGATGTTTTGTTTTCGTTAACACCCATGGTTTTATGCATTTTTTCTATTTCATTTCATTGTTTTAAAAAATTATTTTATTTTCAATTAACACAGACATTCTTACATAAATACATACATACATTCATAGATATGTGTGTGTACATACATACATATATATATATATATATATATATACAGACATATATATACACACACGTGCATGTATATATACGCACACTG
>NC_068981.1:1603862-1608560 GCF_001194135.2 Octopus bimaculoides | reverse complement strand
ATGCATATACACATATGGCGTGTAGGTATTCCGTTATGCCGTGAAATACCACTAAGGATATTAAACGTTTTACTTGTTAAGTCAATACATATATGTATATATTTGTAAATGTATATGTGTGTATGGGAGACATAAATACACATATACACCACATACACACACGTGAGGTCTATGCGTGTGTGTGTGTCTGTGTGTGGTATACACGCATGTAGCATACGTGAAAGTTTTTGTATGTAGGCATGTGATATAATACCTAGACACAATATAGAATACTACACATGACAATCTCAAATAAGAGTGAATTCCGTAGATATATATATATATATATATATATATATATTATATATATATACACACAAATTTATATATATAAGGAGAAGATCGTTATTTAGAATACCGATAAGGGAATAAAAACCTTACAGGTAATAATTATTATTAAATTTATAATTAAGGGTATCTAAAAGATACCGCCATGCTAGATATAGCAGCCAAAACTTGAGTCTAAAACTACATTAAATGTTCATACAGCAGCAGGAGAGAAGACGTGTCTACGACGGGCTTCTTTCAGTTTCCGTCTACCAAATCCACTCAGAAGGCTTTGGCCCGAAGCTATAGTATAGAAGACACTTGCCCAAGGTGCCAGGCAGTGGGACTGAACCCAGGACCATGTGGTTTGGTAAAATTATTTTTGTTGATTTTGGAAAACTGTCTCCGCTAAACTAAGGATTAACTTACCAAAATATATTTTTCAATTGTAATTGTATCCTTCTAATTATAACACACTAATTATACCCACTGGATATTCACTACATTAATTATACCGCAGTAATTTTAATACAGTATTTTCTTCAGATTACTAATTAACGCTACATTAACTTTAACGGAGTCTTTTATTACGCGATTTTATGCGATAAATCTTTCATCTTTTCCTCGTTTCAATCATTAGTCTGCGGTCATGCTGGGGTATGACTGCAGTACAAATCAACTCCTGGTACTTATTATTTTTTGTAAACCTGGTACTTTATTTTATTGATTCATTTTTGTCGAACCGCTAGGTTACGGGTACCTCAACAAACCAACACCGGTGGACACAAGGACACACAGAAATGTGCTCACGCACACACACACACACACACACACATACACGCACATATATGCAGTAATCTCTCGCCATATCGCGGTTCACCTATCGCGATTCACCCATCGCGGTTTATTATTTAAGATTACGTCGACTCCTCAATAGCGTTGTTTTTTTTATTTATGATAAAATAAATATATACAAATTATAAAAATATAAAAATACATACAATACAGTACTGTTTCTACTTCGTGGATTTTCATCTATCGCGAGGGAACTTAACACCCGCGATAATCAAGGTATTACTGTATACACGACAGGCTTCCTTCAGTTTCTGTCTACTTAATTCACTCACAAGGCTTTAATCAACACGAGGCTTTAATAGAAGGTCCATGCCCAAGGTGTCACGCACTGGAACTGAAAGTGGAACCCTGTCGTTGGGAAGGAAGTTTCTTACCACACAACCACGTCGGCGCCTTATTTTGAATATAGATTTTACCATTTATCCGAGCTATTTTACTTTGCCACTTTACTTACCAAGGACGGACGTTACTGGCCTAGTGGTTAGGGTGTTACACCCACGGCTATAAGATCATGGTTTCGATCCCCGGACGGGGTGATGCGCTGTGTTCTTAAGCAAAGCACTTCATCGCACGTTGCTCCAGTCCGTTCAGCTGTAAATAGGTTCCAACAATATTTGGGAAGTTAACCCTGTGACGGAACAGGATGGAGGGTTTTAATCTCAGTGAATTATACGCCATGGAAACCATGCTGAACCCCGGCCTTATGAATCTTAGGCCTTATGACAGACCTAAATGTCAGCAAGGTAAATATCGGTTTCAAATTTTGGCACAAGGCCAGCAATTTCGGAGGTGGGGTAAGTCAATTACACTGACACCCCAGTACTCAACTGGTACTTATCTTAGTGACTCTGAGAGGACGAAATGCAAAGTCGACTTCGGCGAAATTTGAACGCAGAACATGAAGACAGACGACAGGTACATATTCACACCTGCTTTAAACAATTAATTATGGCATAATTTATTAATTTTAAGGTGTTGAACTTACTTCGGTAAATAGCCACAGTTACTTTACCACATTAATTATGCCTCAGTCACTTCAACACAATAATGTTTTTCATAGCAAATTTCCCCGCGTTATTCAACTTTACTACAGCGTTTCTATGATATTAAACTACTTACCCCGGTAAATACCTACAGGTATTTTCATTCAGTAATTATTACTACAATACCTTGATGTGAAATCGTGTGTTGAAATAGATTTAGTGATTTTGTTGTATTTTGGTAGGGTCTCTATGCCAGTAATAAACACACACACTGGTTTTATTTTACTTCTATCATCATCATCATCATTATTATTATTATTATTATTATTATTATTATTATTATTATTATTATTATTATTATTATTATTATTATTATTATTATTATCATCATCATCATCATCATCATCTCTTTATCACAGGTTTTGTTGGAACTCCTGGAGTCTTGCATGCGCAGTGGGCTTGCTACCTGCAGCCTACGGTACTGTGCTATCCATTCTTTTCAGCTATCTAAGACTTTCCTGATTATTCTGGTCGTGCCAAGGAGGAAAACCTTTCATAACAGTTCTGCTGGGCACTCTTTTCCAATTTCCTTTATATTCCCCTTGATGCCTTCTGATACTGTCCCCAAGGACCCAACAATAATTGGCACTATCTTCACCTTCTTCATTTTCCATACCCGGGCTATTTCGTACTTAAAGAGGGTTGTATTTATGTATCTTTTCGCCTTCCTTCTTGACTATTCGTGGGTTTTCGCCTTCATTCTTGACAATTTGTGAGATTAATTATTATTATCCCTTCGTAACACAGTCTAGGTAAAAATGCACCGGAATCTTTAGTCATCTGTTAAGTCACAAGGACCTCAGACTGACAATACTTTCTTTAAGAAGTGCGCTGTGCCCAATAAGGCTGCTTTTTGCAAGGCATCAATCTTGGATCGGATTTCCAGTTGCCTTAAGAAGTCTTGAAGTTTCAATGGAATTGAGCCCAACGCTCCGATCACCACTGGTATCACATTTACGTTACCCTCTCGCATTCTATGCAGTCTTACCATTTCCACTTTCAGTTCGGACTACCCGGTGATTTTCGTTTTCAACCTCTTTACTCACAACATTCATGTCATTTGGTACGACTACTTCAATGATCTGACAGTATTATTATTATTATTATTATTACTATTATTATTATTATTATTATTAATCAACTAGTTAACCATTTAACCATTCGATTGCTTGACTGATCGTTCGTTCAATCAATCAATTCAGCTGTAAGAGACTTCTCGTCACCATACACCACCTCATCAATGACATACCCTCTCTACACCAGGTTAATTGGTTAAATGGTTAACTAGTTGATCAACTACAATAAAAGAAGTGAAATAGAATCGTGCGCGTGTTTCTTATGAGGTATAATGACTCTCCCAAGAAAATTTTCACATTTTTACCTCATTAGTTTTGTCACAATCAATTTACTACAACAATTATGTCACAATAATCTTAGCACTTTAAGGCGGCGAGCTGGCAGAGTGGTTAGCGCGCCGGGCGAAATGCTCAGCGGTATTTCGTCTGTCTTTACGTTATGAGTTCAAATTCCGCCGAGGTCAACTTTTATATTAACTAACTTTTATATTAACTAATTTAATATGATTCTAAAATAAAAATTTGATTTGAATTATATTTAATTTTTGAAAATTAATATTATTCAATTAAAATATCAGCGTTACTTTAAATATTTTTAATTCATTAAGTTATCGTAATAATTAATATTGAATATATTTAACGAAATGTTAATTTAAATATTTAAAATATTAACAATATTTTTACATATTTAATATTTCTTAATCAAAATTATTTAAATCTTAAATTGTGCACTCCCATTTATCGATTACGTCTGCGGCCTTACTGGAGCACGCTGTCTTCATAAGATTTAATTCGTATAAAATAAATATCTCGAAATATGTAGTAAAAAAAAAATTGACGTTAACCCGAGGTTAGTCCTGACCGAAAAGATCTATGATCAACAACTTATGATATTCCAGTCGTGAATCGCATCTTTTATTCAGATACAATGAATGATAGACCAGATGTATACTTCATTTGTGTTAAAGACTGTAGCATGTGAATCGAGGGAAAATCTTGTTATCTCTAGCGGATTAAGAAACCACGGAGAGGTTCCCTCGTTTGATTGACTTATCGCAGAGTTAACAAAAACCCAAAACAAAAAAAAGGGACACTTGAAGACATAGCAACGGTTCTTCACTGTTAAGGAAAGGGAAATAAAATGTATTTTAGTTGTTACTGTTTCAATTTAGCCCAAGGGAAATATTCTGACTGAGCAGGCTGATATCGAAATAGAATTCGGTAGCGACCATTCGGAAACTCAGCTTCTACATTTAGCAGATCAAGCGGAGTCAGCGTGTAAAATATTCGCTCGGTCTCTCATAGAATTACTATGAAACGCTTGGATTGGTATCGAACACATTACCGCAGAATTTATTCGGTCATTTCAAAATTTATACATGAAAGTGTGTGCTCGCGCACGTGTGTGTGTGTGTGTG
>NC_068981.1:1601821-1603852 GCF_001194135.2 Octopus bimaculoides | reverse complement strand
TATAAATATACACTGAATGATATATAGATACAGTGCTTAATATAAGGATATATATATATATATATATATATATATATACACACAGGCACAGAGTGTCCACTAAGTCTGGCTACATGGAGTAAATAAAATTATAACATAAACAATTAAATATAAGAATAATAATTTCTTAAAGTTTGTGTTAATACCCATGTACCCAGACTTTGTGGACACCCTGTATATGCAGAGAATGATAGACAGATAGATAGATAGATAGATAGATAGATAGATAGATACACGCACACACACACACACACACACACATACGCACACAGATAGGTGTGGGATCAATGTGATGTAGTGCTAGATATATAGATTGATGCATAGAATATTAAACATGTAGAGATATCTTTTACTTTTCACTTGTTTGAGTCACAGGACTGCAGCCATGCTGGAGCACCGCCTTGAGATCGGAAGTGACATATAAGCATGCGCGTGTATAGAACACTGAAAAACACTGATACTATTGTACATAGATGGATCATATACACACACGCACACATTTAGTAGGGTATATAAAATGTATATTCCCAAAAATTTTGATGACAGTCTCTAAGAGATATTAACAAAATAATATTATTATATTACAAATAAGCATTTGATAAATATTCAGTATATTCTTTTAACCTATGGTCATCCCGGATTATTTTACTTTGTTCATTCATTCGTACGGTAGAAGAATCGCATACAGCGTTAACTCTGAGTAACGGACTATACGCAATGAGTATTCTTTGCCCTGTTTAAAAAAACACCCAAACGATTATTTGCATGTAATGTGTGTTTAATAACAATAACAATAATAATTATAATGATACATACAATTCACACGTAATTATGTATGTGCCTGTGTAAAATATGTTCATTCTTTGAAACACGCATGTTTCTGAATGCCCGTTTTTAAAAATATATAGCTGCGCAATTATCTATCTATCTATCTATCTATCTATCTATCTATCTATCTATCCATATATCTGTCTATCCATATATCTGTCTATCTATCTATTTCTATATCTGTCTGTCCAGTCTATCTCATATAAATAATCCTGATCATTTTAAAAATTTAGCAGTGGCTGTCTGGTAAGTAGCTTGCTCACCAACCACATGGTTCCGGGTTCAGTCCCACTGCGTGGCACCTTAGGCAAGTGTCTTCTGCTATAGCCTTGGACCAACCAAAGCCTTGTGAGTGGATTTGGTTGACGGAAACTGACAGAAGCCCGATGTGTATATATATATATATCTGTGTATGTGTGTGTGTGTCTGTATTTGTCCCCCATCATCGCTTGACAACCGATGCTGGTGTGTTTACGTCCCCGTAACTTAGCGGTTCGGCAAAAGAAAACCGATAGAATAAGTACCAGGCTTACAAAGAATAAGTCCTGGGTTCGATTTGTTCGACTAAAGGCGGTGCTCCAGCATGGCCGCAGTCAAATGACTGAAACAAGTAAAAGAATTTAGCGAACGTGAAATAATTATTTCTTGGAAAAGTGGATCTCGAAGCAGGTGAAGCCATAAATAATACTTTTCGATAGGACTGCAGCCAAGCTGAGGTACCACCTCGAAGAATTTTTAGTCGAAAGAATCGACACCAATATTTTTTTTTGTTTTTTAAATCTGGTACTTATTCTATCGGTTTCTTTTACCGAAACGCGAATTTACGGGAACGTAAACACATCAACAGCAGTTGCCAACCAGCGGACAGACACATACACAACGGCACGCACACTTAATATAGATATATTTACGACGAACTTCTTTCAGTTTCCGTCCACCAAATCTAAAAGACATTGGTCGACCGGAGGCTAGAGAAGAAGATAATTGTCCAAGGGTCACACAGCAGGACTGAAACCCGAATCATGTGGTGGACACCAAACAGTTAACACACAGCTACACCGGCACCTATCCAAAGGTTTTTTTTTACTCTATGTTTAACTGCTACGAGATGCACCGTTCCAATAATATATATATGTATATATATATATATATATATATATATAT
>NC_068981.1:1592610-1599719 GCF_001194135.2 Octopus bimaculoides | reverse complement strand
ATATGTGTATACACACACACACACTCATATATATACATCTTTGGATGTATATATGTGTATAGATACATAGATAGATACATATATATGTATGTATATATAGGTATATACATACGTACATATATGTACATAGATGATATGGGCATACACACACGCACCTCCACAGACGAGGATTTGACATACATACATTTATTCATACAAACCTATATGTATACATATTTTCATGCATACATACATACATTCATACATACATACGTATATACGTGCACGCATACATACATTCACTCCAGCATATACACATACATGCGTATACATCTATATACGAACGTACGTACATACATTAATACATACGCGCATTCACACACACATATATTCTTTTACTCATTGATTTGTGTTAGTGATTTGACTGCGGCCATGCTGGAGCACCGCCTGTAGTCGAACGAATCGACCCCAGGATTTATTCTTCGTTAGCCTAGAACGTATTCTATTTGTTTCTTTTGCCGAACCGCTAGGTTACGGGGACGTAAACAAATCAACATCAGTTTTCAAGCGATGGTGGGGGGGGGAGAAACACAAATATATACACGCACATACATATATATACACAAACACACACACATACACACACACACACACACACATATTTCGAGCTGTGTGGATAATACTGGATTGACTTGGTGCTTCAACTTAAGTACCTAATTCAACTGAATCTCAATTATTTCTTTTATATATATACGACGGGCTTCTTTCAGTTTCCGTCTACCAAATCCACTCACAAGGCTTTGATCGGCTCGAGGCTAGAGCAGTATATGTTTATATATATATTCATATATATATATATATGCATATATATGCTTATATATATATGTACATTATATATATATGTATATATATATATATATATATATATGCTTGCCTATTACTACAAATTGTACATCAACAAGTATAGTCTATTGAAGAGGACTCATATACTGGTGCATATTTTGATTGATAAAAACACTGGAGAAATGGAGGTGAAGTTCGATCACGGCCGGGTATGAACGAAGCCCCTGGAAGGTAGAAGCTTAATATAAATACTTGAACATTACCCTCATAGGCCTACAGAATATATCTACAGATTTTTGCCATCTCTATCCGTTAACAAAATGCAATCATTTTGGGTTTTGTATAGATTAACCTCGATAAGCGAAAAGGAAGAAACAGCCAGACTATATTTTTTTAAAATCCTTTATTGTGATTTTATTTGCAACCAAGATTTCCGTCTACAGCAGTGGTTTACAACCATTTTCAGCTATGGACCCCTTTGATTTCTATCTTCCTTAAAATCTACTCTCTTTTATTAGGAATTGTATAATTGTAGAAGTATAAATAACTTACTGCTTATAACCTTTAACGACAAAATCTTATTTGGACCCCGACCAAGAGTCACATAAACCCCGGGTGAAAACTACTGATCTACAGAGCCATTTCTTGTAACCCTGCCATTTTTTAAATTTTTTTTTTTTTTTTAACTATTTATGTGCCCTTGAGCTCTTTTTCCATGGTTTATTGCACAACATTCCCCATTGAATGGGTCGCCGATCCATTTTCTTAGGGATAAAAGCAAGCAAGTTTGAAGGTAGAGTACACTGATCTCAGTACTTGACTCGCACTTTATTTTATTGACTCCGAAGGGAAGAAATGTAAAGTTGACCTTGGACGGATTTGAACTCGGATTGTAAAAGCCGAAATAAATGTCGCTGACGATTCTAACAGCTCGCTGCTTTATATAGTAATAATAATTCTTTCAACTTTTGAGTTCAAATTCCGCTGCGGTCGACTTTACCTTTCATCCTTTCGGGGTCGATAAATTAAGTACCAGTTGCGAACTGGGATCGCTCTAATCGACTGGCACCTCCCCCAAAGTTTCGAGCCTTATGCCTAAAGTAGAAAAGAATAAGTCATTGTTCTATAAGCACACAACTTGAAAGTTTCGTGGAGAGGGCTAATGGAGTACGTTGACCCAGTGCTCAACTGATATTTCATTTTATCATGGATTAAATACAAAGATGACCTCGGCGGAATTTGAACTCAGAATGTAAAGAGACAGAAGAACTGCTGCCAAGCATTCTGCCAGCTCGCCGCCTTACTCCTTTTATTATGGAGAGATGTTAAGACGATGTGACATCCTTATTTGGATGACGAACGCATTGAATAAGTAACTGTGTTTGTGTTGCAAATAGAACACTTAAAATTCCAAACATAAGTGCGAGGATTTTAGGCAAGACTTTGCTGTTGGCGAAGAGTGACCCATAATTCTATTTAACTCAGATAGAGATCAGGGCAATGGTGCTCGACAAGATCTTGCGCTTCTCATGGTGTACTTGAAGAGTACACTACACAACAAGTGTGGTGGTCGCCGTAATTAGATATGTTTTACCACAGCACGTCTCTTTGACTGAACTGCATTCCAGGCTAAATCGTGGCCCGAGTTTATGTGTTTAAGATTAAGAATACAACCAGGCACTCATTGCACGCCTCCAGCTTGGCAGTGTGGCCTGGGAAACGTCAGCACAAACTTGTGTGAACTCCGGGAAAATATATATCCATGATAATTGCCATCTCATGCGATATCTCTCAGAACGGATCGGAAACAGATTTGGCATCGATGAGACATTGGTCAGTTTAGATCAGGCTAAAACCTTCGTCGGGATCAACCACTGATACCGGGTGGCTTCCCGAAGAGTAACAGCTTTCCATCAGAATTTCAAGGACTGAATTGTTTCAATGCAAGCAACATGTAATGAGCTTTCAAACTAAGCGGCCACCAAACGAAAATGTTTTTTTTTTAATTTGACGTTCGCTCTGTCAACGTTGTCTTCTCTCATATCTTCAGTATGTTTTTGCAATTGTACCATCGCTTTGAAGTGTTGAAGGGCATCTCAATGGAACAACACAGAAAGGTCGCGTAAGACGCCGTCACCAGAATGACGTCAGTGGCATCGAAAATCGAGGAGGTCGGTGTCATTCTATAGTAGTACCGGTGGTAGTTTGGTGCACACTAACCGCAAAAACTCGATGGTACTGCAACTCGACACTAGAGGAACAAGGTTCATAGAGGAGGAACGCAGGACGCTAGTTCCTTCATACAGTACATAAGGCACGGTTAAGGTACTCGGGTTTATATTCGGATTGGAGTTCCAATTGAATAAAGACAGGGAAGAGGTTGCTAGCTGGGTGGCCAGTCTCACTAAGAAATGAACTAAAAGAAAGTTGTCCCTGATAAATCAGGTGATGGTGATAACAGTTACATCGCTTCGGTGGAATGTTAACGACAAACGGTCATACTTTGTCCTCGGAAACATCTAACTCAGTGCTTCTCAACCCTTTTTTGTCTGTTGACCCCTTTTTTGTCTGTTGACCCCTCTGATTCCTTTCTCGGATGGACTCTCGTTGCCATTTAATGTTTAACAAATCTTATTAATTAAACCATTAGAATTAAATATTGTTAACAATCGTATAAAAAAAACATTGTTAAAGCATTTTGTGTAAAAGTTCAATAAATATGTTGCACAACAAAATCTTACATTGATCCCTAAAGTTCATACAATGGACCCCGGTTGAGAACAACTGATCAAAACGCACCAAAGCGCATGCGCTTTCGCTTTTTACAGAAGGTAAATGTTTTGCTGGTCACGAGGCTCAGCTTTTGCCATTGCCCGCTTCAGGAAAATCTTGGGATGCGTCTCGGAATGTGGTGGAGGCTGGCGTGCAGGCATACCCTAAGATTCCTGGGTAACAATAACCGTCCAGCAAGTGTGGTGTCCACCACCTGTAAGACATATTTTATCACAGCTCGTCTCCTTGACTGAGCTGCAATCCTGGTTCAAGCGTAGACTGAGTTTGGGTGTCTGATATCAGGAATGTTACTAAGTATTTCTTGTACCCCCACCGCCTTAGCAATGCAATCAGGGACACGTCAACATGAACAGTCTACTGAGGTTTAGGGCAGGGCATGAGCTACGATGACCCGAGAGTAATTCTGGGTTCCTCTATTTCTTTCTTAAGGGACTTTCCCATTGAGAAGTATAGGCAACTTTCAAAAGTTCTCGGCCTGGAGGTACTCAGAAGGCTGTGCTGCTTGTTCAAGAGAACTATACAGCCATCGCAGGACGGTGAGCCGCGGTGGCTTGACGATGCGTAAAGAACAACGAAACCGTCCAGCATGCTCTCATTCGGTATCGGAACATCACTGAGTTTTGGGAGTTACGTTGAACACCCGTTATCGCGAGTATGTAAAGAAGTTATGGCGAAATAAGAAACGTGCTGGATGATATAGCAAGGACTGGGGGCAGATAATTTCATCAAACATTTGAAAAAGATGGCTCGATTGGAGAGGGAAGTACTTGACCCTCGTATGACAAATAAAGAACCAAAGGTGATTAAGCAAGGAGATGTGGATGGGCGGATCTAATCTCAAACAGGGAGACAGTGGGTAACTTCAGATTGAAGTACATGTAGAGGTTTAAGGTGTAGGGAGACTATTATTGTTTTTAAGCTTCAAATTTACATGGCACTCAACAGGTAATATTCATCCCCACTTAAAAGTCGATGTAGTGTTAGAACACGATGTACTGCATTATTCACCATGAGAGAGAACCTCTCACATGGACTTGTCATGCATATAAGCACTTGTAGGTTCTGCTTTGGTAAATAAGGGAGTATTTTTAAGTGGGGATAAATATTACCCTTCGGGATTAGTACTGCTCCTGTCACTATTAATTATTTTGGTAGTCAGCCTTTTTAATGCACACGTGCACAGACACAGACTCACACACACACACACACACACACACACACACACGCACACACACACACATGCATATTACACATAATTATAGATTACATATGTTTATATGAGTGTTTAGTAAGTATTATTATGTCTAATATGTGTGTATATGTATGTAACAATACATATGCATTACATCTTTTAATCTTTTTTACTTATCTCATTCATTAGACACAGGCCATGCTGGGGCACCTTGAAGAAGTTTAGTCGAACGAATCAACCCAATTACTTATTTGGTCGGACTATTTTTTTTTATCTAATCGCTAAGTTACGGGGACGTAAACGCACCGACACCGGTTATCAACTGGTGATGGGGACAAACACAGGCATACAAATACACACACACACACATACAAATGTGTGTATGCATGTATACGCACACACACACACACACACACACACACACACACACCACGGACATTTTTCAGTTTCTGTCTACCACATCCACTTACAAGGCTTTGGGTCGGCCCGAGGCTCAGGTGCCACGTGCCACCCAGGTCCCACGCAGAGGGACTGAACCCGAAGCTATGTAGTTGAGAAGAAAAACTTAAAACGACACAGCCACGCTTGGACATATAACAAAAATTTCGCCAATTATATAGATTATTGTGTGTGTGTGTGTGTGTGTAATAATGACCATTAACAGGAGAGGCCTAATTGCTACGAGAAATAGTCACACTTTATGTAATAATCTGCCGAAGAAGTAGAGAAACGGAGAGAGAGAGAAACGGAAAGAGAGAGAGAGAGAGAGAGAGAGAGAGAGAGAGAGAGAGAGAGAGAGAGTGAGAGAGAGACAGACAGACAAAGAGAAAAAGAGTAATTCTTTTGTTTGGTCCTTATTCCCGATAAATAAACCCTAATCACATGATTTCTAACAAGGATATATATAATCTGGCACCTTTTCTTACGCTGAATCTCCCAATTATGGTCCCTTATAGAATTCTTCGCCCCAGGTCTGGTCAAAAATCGGTAGATTTACGAATAAAACGCAATACAAAACCCCCAAATCTCTCCGGAAATTCACGCTATATTATAATAAGGACTTTATTAGCTAATGGGTAAAAAATATATTTTTGACATAACAGCAGTAGAGGATTTGAGAGGAGAGTCAGCTGCTATTTCTAGCAGGTCGATTATCCGTCTATTAATAGTCTTGATCGTTCAACTCGCTGTTGTTGACTCGGTGTTGATTAGTGTGTGAACGTCACAAGTGTGTGTGTGGTGTGAGTATGTATGTATGTATGTATGTGTGTGTGAGCGTGTGTGAGCGTGTGTGTGTGCGTGTGTGTATGCGTGTGTGAGTGTGAGTGCGTTTATCTACTTATCTTTCTGAAATATCCACACTGGAAATTACGGGTGACAATATGTCTATACATACACACATATGCATATGTTGATATACAGACACCGAAAGCATTCATATAAACGTGAGTGGAAAGCGTGTGTGTAAATATCTATATATACACACTCTCTCATACACAAACGCGCACATACACAGGTATATATACGAATGTATATCTAATTACACACACACTATATATACACATATATACGCGTGAGTGTGTATATATGTATATGTACAAATTACACACACACACACATATATATATATATGTACACACACACACATATATCCATATATATATATATATTATCCATATCACGTCCTCACTTTGTTGTTTTTTTGTTATTGTTTTTTTTAACTATATATATATATAGATAGATAGATACATACATACATACATGCATATATATCTATCTATCTATCTATCTATATGTATGTATGTATGTATGTATGTATGTATGTATGTATGTATGTATGTATGTATGTATGTATGTATGTATGTATGTATCTATCGGTCTATATCTATCTATCTATCTATCGATCTATCTATCTATCTATCAAAATAAGCAACAAGGATATCTCCTTAACTTCTTGGAGATTTTAAGTAAAAATTATACTAATATGTCCATCTGTTTTAATTTAATTACATTCTATGTCTTTGTGCACCTGAGGATTGCTCTGCATTTAATATTCATGTAATGGTTGCATTCTTCAATTAAATGGAGTTGCGTGAAACGATCGCACTGCATTACCTCTGAATATCATTGTTGCTTATTTTGATTTTAATCACCTTATTTTGAAATTTTATGGATTATACCATACTAAATTCTGGTGCCTCAACTTAAGTACCATATTCATCTGTGTGTGTCTATATATATGTATAGCTACACATATACATATATCTAGATACATACGTATATATATGCATATATATATATA
>NC_068981.1:1590535-1592323 GCF_001194135.2 Octopus bimaculoides | reverse complement strand
ATAGATAGATAGATAGATAGATAGATAGATAGATAGATAGATAGATAGATAGATAGATAGATAGATATAAATAATACATAGATATATATGTATAGCTACACATATACATATATCTAGATACATACGTATATATATGCATATATATATATATATATATAGATAGATAGATAGATAGATAGATAGATAGATAGCTACATACATGCTTACATACTCATAGATATATATATATATACATAGATATATACACACATATAAAATACTAACTTCAACAGGTGTACTCCTGTTTCACTTCATTCAAAGATTTCCTAACAAAGAAGTGAAAACAAAGGATTATATCTAGATGAATTTTTCATGGTCTGTGCACTTTAATTCTCACCCTCGCGGAGCGGTGAGTATCAGGATATAGTGAAAAGGGAACAAGCAAAAAATAAATTAAACAGTTTTAAAATCTATTTTAAATCTGTCCCGCGCCATAACCAATAAAAAGGAATTATGCGGCTGAAAGCTGCAACTTGTCTCCACGTTTATACAAATGTGGCACGTAATATTTTTGGCTAATATTTTTCGTGTGGTTGCAAATAGTTTCAGAACGAATTCATCATTTGCAGGCTTCATTTTACTAAAGCATTGATTACTCTGCTAATTTGCATCGAGTTCTCAACAGTGTTAACAAACCAAACTGTGGTGTGTATAGATAGACAGACACATAGATAGATAGATAGATAGATAGATAGATAGATAGATAGATAGATAGATAGATAGATAGATAGGTAGATAGATAGATAGATAGATAGATAGAATGTGTTGTCTACCTATTTCTATATCCACAAACCTTAGACTTTCAAAGTTTAAAAAAAAATTAAAATTAAAGGCGTAGGAGTGGCTGTGTGGTAAGTAGCTTGCTTACCAACCACATGGTTCCGGGTTCAGTCCCACTGCGTGGCACCTTGGGCAAGTGTCTTCTACTTGGGCAAGTGTCGGTCCGATCAAAGCCTTGTGAGTGGATTTGGTAAACGGAAACTGAAAGAAGCTCGTCGTATATATGTATATGTATGTATGTGAGTGAATATGTTTGTGTCTGTGTTTGTTTCCCCACCATCGCTTGACAACCGATGTTAGTGTGTTTACGTCCCCGTAAATCAGCGGTTCGGCAAAAGAGACCGATAGAATAAGTACTAGGCTTACAAAGAATAAGTCCTGGGGTCGATTTGCACGACTAAAGGCAGTGCTCCAAAATGGCCACAGTCAAATCACTGAAACAAGTAAAAGAGTAAACCTTTGACACTTTAAAAATTTTTATATCCACGGATATTGGAAGCTATTATCTCTGTCATATTTTTAAAAAGAAATTATGTTCCCCAACTTATTACAGAACATTAGACCTCCTTCCACTCTGCTAACCTCCATTATATTTCTATAGTGTTTTAATTTATTTTATGTTCTTTCATCTCCTCACCTCAATGTATCTTAACCTGTCTTATCTTATTTTATTCGAATTTATCTTATTTCTTCTCATTTTTCTCCCAGCCAGCCCTAGTAACGGTATTAACCTCTTATCTTACCAATACACACACACACGCACACACACACACACACACACACACACACACATATTGTTTGTTTGTTTTTATGTTATAATGAAAACAATTTTACATTAAATTGAAGCTTTACTCAAATTTATTATTATTTAACAAGAATACTTATGACAGTAACTTCGAAGTTTCGGCCAACTAAGCCATCTGTCAATTCTATTCCTGTTAGAAAATTATATATATATATATATATATA
>NC_068981.1:1585870-1589529 GCF_001194135.2 Octopus bimaculoides | reverse complement strand
TATATATAATATGTAAATGTAAGATCCAAGGATCCAGGTGTAGGAATTTAATAAACTTCGAGCAGTCTGTAGGAGGAATAAAAAACGATTTTCAGAAACAATAGTGATTTATTAACGTAGAATATTGTGAGTTTTTTTTCTCCATATTTAAGTTCTATAAGCCAGTAGAAATTATTTTATAGTTCACGGTTAGCAGTTAGGATTGCTATGTATGCGAGGAAAAAATCCAAATTGAGGAATGGAGCTTCTAAAATCCACGTTATATATATTTCCTATCTAACAGGTCCTCGAAAGTAATAATAACTCGGCGAAGAAATATTCCACTATTTATTCATTAGGCCGAAAATACCTTAATTAAATGGTTGACATTGCTGTCAAAGAATCCTAAGTTAACTCACAGGAGATTTGATCAAATCTCCTTCGAAGGTTCTGCTGGTTAGGAAACATATGTAGCCTGGATTTTACCTGTTTCATCCCCTCAGTCTGTGTATATATATATATATATTTCTTTTATTCTTTTCCTTGCTTCAGTCATTTGATTGCGGCCATGCTGGAGCACTGCCTTTTGTCGAACAAATCGACCCCAAGACTTATACTTTGCGAGTCAAGTACTTATTCTATGGGTCGCTTTTGCCGAACCGCTAACTTACGGGAACGTAAACACACCAACATCGGTTGTCAAGCAATGGTGGGAGGACAAACACAGACACACAAATACACACACATCTATCTATACATACATACATACATACATATATATATATATAACACGGGTTCCTTTCCGTTTGTTTTCGTCTACCAAATTCACTCACAAGGCTTTGTGGTCGGCCCGAGGCAAAATTAGAAGACACTTGCCCAAGGTGCCACGCAGTGGGGCTGAACCCGGTACCACGTTGTTGGAAAGCAAGCTTCTTACCACACAACCACACAAGGAAATCCTGGTCAGTTGAGTAAGCCCTGGTTTTCGGCTGGTTTTTATTAATAAACTTTTAATTTTTTTTTAAATGACCGAGTGTTTTACGACTAATTGAACTTCTTACTATGCGTATATACATAAGTACATGCGTACATATATGATTGTATGCATGTATGTATGTATGTATGTTAAGGAATGGAGTAGATAAGATCCTGGCTACATATGTTTCATAGCGAGTTGAACCTCAGAAGTGGTAAATATCCAAGCGAGATGTATACGGCAGGCTACTCTTGAAGAACAAGGATATCTTGATTAAATGGAAGTTTACATCGTCTCAAGGACAATGTAAATTTATTTTCAGTTTATCGTGTTTCCATACAAAAGAAAAACCACAACTTTCCGACTCAATAAACCACTATTGTCCCTAAATGTTGTTGTTTTATATTTACTACGGATTGCTTGAAGCTGACTTTTTTCCTACACCTCGACCCCTGGATCGTGCATATATATATATATATATATATATATATCTAATATATTTATATATATATATATATATATATATATTAATAAGTTAGAGACGAACCACCAAGATGCAACTCAAACGATGAAGGAGATCAGACAGCATCAAGAAAGGCGTACTCTACAAAATACTAATTTAAAAAACTAAAAGACTAAAAAATCCATAGGAAGTTGTAGCCACGAAACGCGCGTAATCCATTATTCACTTTCGTTTTCATAAATTTACTAAACTGAATTAAATTTTTAATCTAATATTTTATAGATCTTATGGATTATAAACTTCCTTTGGATTTTTTAATTTTTTAGTTTTCTAAATTAGTATTTCGAAGAGCACGTTTTTCTCGTTGGTGCCTGATCTCCTTCATCGTGTGAGCTGCACCATGGTAGTTCTTCTCTAAATTATTAATATATTTTTTCATTATTAATATTCGATTTGATATTATCAAATCGAATATCCTTGTAAGTTCAGATTTTGACATTCCCTAACATTATAATATATATATATATATATATATATGCGCTTAGTTTAGAATAGGGGCAGCTGATGAAGGAAATTTTCTCTATGTGGCCTGTCTGTTTTCCTGTGTGTTCCCACCGTTGTCCGAAAAAAAGTTTGTTTTCCGTGCTTTGTTTATGTTCTCGTTTTTCATTTTGTCCACGTTTTTTTGCGACGTCCTGTACCCAGATATGTATCTAATATATACATGTAGATGTAGGTATGTACATACATGTACGTATATATGCATATACTCACATATTATTTGTATTATATATATACGTATATACGTGTGTCTGTGTGTAAATAAAGTTGCGTATACACACATTTATCCCTATATGCATACATATATACATATCTACATAGAAAGATACATGCATTGAAGCATAATGCGTATACTTGGGTGTATATGTATGTATTTGTGTCTGTTAGTCCGTGCGTGTTGTGGGCGTGTATTTGGCACGCGTCTTTCACCGCTAAACAATCGGTGCAGTTTTGTTTATATCCCCCGCCACTGAGCAGATCGGTAAATTAATATGGTCGACAGAATAAGTAACAGACTTCAACTGGGTAATGGAGTCGAACTGACTGACTAAATCCTTCAACACGGTGCCCCAGTATGGCCGCAGTCCACTAACTTGAAATAAGTAAAAGAATTTTAAAATGAAACAAAGAATATACAGGCGCAGAAGTGGCTGTGTGGTAAGAAGCTTGCTTCCCAACCACATGGTTCTGTGTTCTGTCCCACTGCGTGGCACCTTGGGCAAGTGTCTTCTACTATAACCTCGGGCCGACCAAAGCCTTGTGGATGGATTTGGTAGAGGGAAACTGAAAGAAGCCTGTTGTATATATATATATATATATATATATATATATATGTGTGTGTGTGTGTGTGTGTGTGTGTGTGTGTGTGATCATCATCGCTTGACAACCGATGTTTGTGTGTTTACGTCCCGGTAACTTAACGGTTCGACAAAAAAAAAAGGACCGATAGAATAAGTACTAGGCTTACAAAGAATAAGTCCTGGGCTCGATTCCTTCTACTAATGGCGGTGCTCAAGCATGGTCGTAGTCAAATGACTGAAACGAATAAAAGTATATGTATATTCAAGGGTTCCAGACGTGCCTACCTCACGGCAGCGGCATCACACTTCCTCATTCACCAAATGCCACATATCAGAGGAGGTTCCAAATAATGGTATAGCACAGGCAACGCTGGTGCTCCAGCATGACCGCAGCTTTGAAGCTGAAACATTTTAAAGAATTTATATAGATTAACAAGCAGTATATTTTCCTTTCGATTTTCATTCACGACCATTATTTAAATGTCTTCCGACTGTTATTAATTTATTTATATAATTACAAACGCAAATTAATCGGCGAACTGCCAGAATTGTTAGCGCGCCGGACAAAAAACTAAGCGGCATTTCGCCCGTCTTTACGTTCTGAGTTCAAATTCCGCCGAGGTCGACATTGTCTTTTCATCCTTTCGGTGTTAATAAAATAAATACCAGTTGAAAACTGGGGTCGATGTAATCAACTTCCGTTTCCTCTCAAACTCGCTGGCCTGGCGCCAAAATTAGAAAGAATTATTAGCCATGTAAATAAGGAGCACGGATTAGCGAATTCTTTAAGGCGTCGGATAAAATACCTTGGTGTATTCATTCCATCTTTTTGCATCCTGAATTGAAATCCCGCCGAGGTCAACTTCCGCGATTCGTCTAT
>NC_068981.1:1581698-1582427 GCF_001194135.2 Octopus bimaculoides | reverse complement strand
GTATATAATCGACTATATATATACACACACATACACACACACACAGACACACATACACACAGATACAAACACACACACACATAAATGTGCCTATAAAAATGTGGGGGTCTTTTTTTGTAATGATAATCGGCAGAAGACACACATTGACTGAAGGGCTAAAAGTGTCGTGTTCTGACACTTACCACAAAGTTCGGTATATGGCAATACACGAAAATCTCAGTTCTTGAGTCTCTTTTTGATTTTTGCCAAATAATAATAATAAATAATCATAGGAAAAAAATATATAAAATCTCATGTATTGAGTTCTTCTTTCTCCTCTTTGTATACCGAACCTACATATATATTTACCTGTTTGTGTATATAAGTATACATACCTTTATATACATGCTTGTTTTCCGTTTTAGTCACAAAAGTCTCTACCTGTTGCCGGTGGCTATCAGTGGAATGCGTTACGGGATTAATTTCAAGACATGTCGTAAGAATGCATAAGCTTCCGGAGGAATCAAACCTGGTTCCTGGTTTCCATATTCCTTTCGCAACCAATTATTTATACATCTTATGTCCTTAAAGCTTCTGAGATAACGATAAACACCACAACATCATATCACATCATTCCACAGTCTTCGTTATGTAATACAGAAAATATCTCCTACCATATATGTATATACATACATACATACACACACACACACACACACACACATATATATATATATATATATATATATA
>NC_068981.1:1580163-1580925 GCF_001194135.2 Octopus bimaculoides | reverse complement strand
TATATATATATATATATATATATATATATATATATATAGAGAGAGAGAGAGAGAGAGAGAGAGAGAGAGAGAGAGAGAGAGAGAAAGAGATACATACATGCATACATACATAATACCCCGTCCAATGAATGATCTAAAGCGTTCCAATCGAGGCTACACCATCGTGTTAACAATATTTAGCTCTACATCGTACAAAGGGCCCCTTTTTTGTCTTCCACACTACGATCTGGTTTGCCAGGCATCTTATCTGGTTGTTTATTATTCCTAACATTACCCCCACCACCTACACCGCATCGACCGTGAATATTGGTTTACATTTCGACAAGGAATAATAAAGATCCTTAAATTTTGTTAGAGAACTGTATGGGCGATTTCTGTTATTCTATCATTGAAGCCCACCTCTCCAACGTATTCGAGACTAAAATGAAAACTACATCAAATGACCGAAAATCGAAACCGATATCTGTCGGTAATCGGCGGTAGTTTACAAACACATATAGTGTACAACCCTCAAATACTTCCGACCTCCCAGGGGTCTGACTTGAATCTCGGTCTTTGGTTAACCAACAACATTAACGTATTATGACTATAACACTGCTTTATGCCAGAACAAATGTTAACATCTATAGATAGATAGATAGATAGATAGATAGATAGATAGATAGATAGATAGATAGATAGATAGATAGATAGATATGCGTGTGTGATACAGGAATGATAATCATTATTCTCGGATGCAGCTACAGGCTGTCTTAAGTTGCA
>NC_068981.1:1577803-1579537 GCF_001194135.2 Octopus bimaculoides | reverse complement strand
ATATATAGCCGCCTTTTATCTTTTGTAGATATGTGTATGTATGTATGTGTGTGTGTGTTTACAATATATATATATATATATATCTCATATTCCGCTTTAAACCGTGTCTGATAAGGAAAAAAATCTGAATTTATTTATATATATAGATAATTAACCGCAGCAATATGTAGAGGCCTCACCACACACATTGACAGAAAAACACACAGACACAAACCATAATAGAAGAACAAACGACATGTCAGTCTGAATTCGAACTCTTTTCCAACAAGTTATCGATGTGTAAACGTTGCGTGCCTATATATTTCTCTGTGTGTGTGCGTGTATGCTGGGGTTTTTTTTTTCGTTCTTTTAATTAACGATTTTTACATTAATTAATTAATTAATTAACAGTTGTACTTACCTGTGTGGAAGATATGGAGTTGTTTGTTGACGGGTAGGTATATCCGAATTGGGGATATGACATAGTATCCAAGACTTCAACGGCGCCACTACGCAGGTGTGTGCCGAGTTCCAAACAGGAAGGCGTCTCTCTCTCTCTCTCTCTCACACACACACTCCCACTCTCTCTCTCACCCTCTCACCCCCTCTCTCTCTCTCTCGTGTTGGACCAGCCGTCGAGTTGCTTTTTTTTTTCTATCTTTCTCCTTTTCTTTTATTTCTATATTTATTTATTGTTATTATGATTTTATTATTTATTTATTTTGCTCCCTGTTTTTATGTAATTTCTGAATTATTTTATTACTTTTTTTTTTTGCTTTTTCCGTGCGCTTGCTGCTGCTGCTGCTACCGCTGCTGCTGTTGCCGTTCCTCTCCCACCACCACCTCCACCGCCACCACCACTACACCAACCACAACGACGATAGTCACCGCCTCCGCTGCAGCCGCCGCTTCCTCTTCTTCCCTTTAAATCAAACTCTTCTTCTTCTTCTTCTTCTTCTTCTCTCGGTCCACGACTTCGTTTTTTTTCACAATATTTATTTTTCTTCCGAACTTTTAATTTGTGTTTATGTGTGCCTCTCTCTTTCTATTTTGCCTCTAAATATCTATCTCTCTATCTATCTCTCTATCTATCTATTTGTCTATCTGTCTGGCTATCTATCTATCAATCTATCTTTCTATCTGTGTGTGTGTGTGTGTGTGTCTGTCTATTTGTCTGCCTGTCCCTCTGCCTATCTATCTGTTTGTCTATCAATCTATCTTTCTATGTCTCTCTGTTTATCTATACACGCATGTAAAACAGACGCATGTATGCATGTAAATATATATATAATTCTTCTTCTTCTTCTTCTTCTTCTTCTTCTTATTATTATTATTATTAGTAGTAGTAGTAGTAGTAGCAGCAGCAGCAGCAGCAGTTCTTTTCAACGTTGTAAATATTAGCAGTAACGCTACTACCTCTTGTGGTCGTTGTTTATTCGCTGCGGTGGTGATTCTGTTTATGTTCCATGTCGGCGTGTCTTTAGAGAGATAGAATGAGGGAATAAGAGACTAACAGAATAAGAACAGAATAAGGGAACGGTAGAGATGGTGTTTGAGACTTTTATTTTTCCCCTCGCTGTTTTTTTAGTGGGAGCTTCTTTTTTTTAATAGAAACTGTATTATTGGTTTCTTCACTCTAATCAATATACTGTATGTATATATCTGTCTGTCTATCTATCTGTATGTATATGAATGTATGTATGTATGTATGTATCTATCTGTGTCTCTCTCTCTCTCTCTCTCTCTCTCTCTCTC
>NC_068981.1:1575904-1577665 GCF_001194135.2 Octopus bimaculoides | reverse complement strand
TATATATATATTTATGCATGCATATTTATATATATATATATGTATGTATCGAACTGTCTATCTATCTATCTATCTATCTATCTATCTATCTATCTATCTATCTATCTATCTATTTATCTATCTATCTATCATTGTACAAGTTATCATTGTACAGGAATATGAATTCATCTGTTTGTGCAATTAAATACGTGTGTGTATATATGTGTATATATGTGTATGTATGTATTTTGTATATATGTATATATATATGTACGTACGAGTTTTTTTGTTTGTGAAAACTTGTTTTCTTTGCTTTTTTTTTGTTATTTAATTCGTTGTTAATTAATTTCAATAATCACACAATAATTCCTGACGAAAACTTTCTATTTCACTTTGAAAGATCTGGCACTACCGTTCTTGTGCCCGATGCTACACCATCCTCGTCATTGCTATTTTTTTTTTTTTTTTCCTAATTAATTATATTTTTTACACCTCAATAGTAATTACGATTGGTGACTGAAATTGTGCATTTTTGAACCCGATTTTGGATATTTTAATCCGTAACAATAAGTCATCGAAAAATGTAACTAAAAATTATTAAATATGTGTGTGTGTATGCGTTTGTGTATGTGTGTGTTTAGGTATCTGTATATGTAGATAAGTATGTGTGTATGTGTGTACGTATGTATTTGTGTAGTGATGTTGTTAATGTTACAGCTGTTATTGCGTATATCTTGTTGTTGTGGTTGTGGTCGTCTCTGTTGATGTCAGTTTGGAGGCGGTGGCTGGTCTCCGTTCCGGTGAGTATTTTGCAATGCAATTCTGCTTCTTAACACATATGCATATATACACACACATATATATATATATATATATATATATGTGTGTGTGTGTGTGTGTATAAATATAAACGTTATAATTGGTGAGAATCCGGATGGAACTGCCGACCATAGAAGGGATAAAATAAATGGGTGGATTGAGGGTAGAATTGGTACGAGAAAAATATTGAGAATTCCGAGAGAAAATACCTCAAAATATATACACCTACCCACATCCACACATAGACAGAAGAAACATCATCATCATCGTCATCATCATCATAACCATCATAATCATCATCGTCATCGTCGTTATCATCATCTGGCGGCCAGCTGGCGGAATCGTTAGCGCGTCGGACGAAGCGTTTAGCGGCATTTCTTCCGGCTCTTTCTGTGTTTTTCTGAGTTCAAAATTTCGCCGGAGGGGGTGGGGGATCATATTTTGTCTTTCATCCTTCTTTTCGGTGGGGTGGGGGTGTTCAATTGGGATAAAGTACCAGTCAAGTACAGACGGGAATTCAATGATAATAATAACCGATCGGTCCCTTGCCCTTAAAATAAAAAGGAAATCGCCTGTGTTGAGCCAAAATCTGAAGCAATTATTATTATTATTATTATTATTATTATGTACTAATGAGCTTATAAATTAATATTTTCTTATAAAAGTCTTTTCGAGAATAAACTCACAAGATTCCCAGGGTTCGTTGCCAAAAAGTGAGGAGATAACATGAGCGTGTGCTGTAGGTACCGAGTGTCGGCCATAGCCCCGCGTGTTTTAATCAATCTCTGTTAATTATCCAATTAAGCTGATTCTGGTGTCGGTGGTGGTGGTCGAGATAAATACCAAGTCGCACCGATGATGTTTAAGGGGGCAATTTCTGGTCCATACCGCGTCATCTTCACCTCCGTTTCCGCTCTGAACATGCGCAATTCTATACGTGGAGCGAAGCGGGGGGGGGGGGGG
>NC_068981.1:1575027-1575405 GCF_001194135.2 Octopus bimaculoides | reverse complement strand
AATCCCCTGGTACTCTAATCGCTGATATAAACAACAGCGTGCTATTTTAGGCTTCGGGTGCTTCGCTAGGTTTTGCTTTAATTGCCTTTTTTGTTTCTTCTTAGCTTTTGGTTTTTCTTTTTTTTTTTTTCAACTACATAAATGTATTGAATCGAATATATAAGGGGTAGGATACCGGGGGTAGAGAGGACTGAAGGGGAGAAAGAACGAGAGAGAAAGAAAGAAAGAAAGAAAGAAAGAGGGAAGGAAGGACAGCAACTAGGAAAATAATAAAACGGGAGAAATTTAGACATATTGACTCAATATTGTTTGTGTGTATGTATGCTTGTATGGATATGGATATATACGTACATACATATATGCATATATATATATATA
>NC_068981.1:1573455-1574476 GCF_001194135.2 Octopus bimaculoides | reverse complement strand
ATAGATAGATAGATAGATAGATAGATATAAATGAATATATTAATGTATGTAATTTTGTGTGTGTGCGTGTGTGTGTAGAAATTACTGGTACTTTATATATGTAAAACACAATCTTTACATATGTATATATATATTCTCATAACTGTTTAAAATAAATAAATAAACATAATATAATGTCTAACATTTGATGCATACCACCACTGGATCCCCTCCATTTTATTCTTGCCGTATACTCACACACACACACACACACACATATATATATATACGCACACACACACAGTTACAGAACTTAAATAATATATACATACATACATACATACATACATGCATGCATATGGTCGTGTATGTGTACATGTATGTGTGTATGTGTCTACGTCTCTGTAGAGATAAATACAGTTATAGTTATGAGAATGGCTAATTAGATTTGTTAAATAGCAACATTTTTACAACTCGGGGACTATTCAAAGTCTTAATTAGTCACATCAATAATTAACCAAATATGAAATTAACAAAGTAGTATTATACATCCACACACATGTACACCCAAAACAGCACACACATACACACACACACAGACACGCGAACATACTGTGCCTTGGTTGGCCACGGGTGGAACTCCCCACTGTTGGCGATTTTCGTTAGAATTTACTTGTTAATTGTTATTCATCGCTATCGTTCAACACTCCACTTGTCTCCAGTAGCGTATTGTCCCTATTAGTTTTGTGTTCGGCCCCTGTGGTTAATATCGAAATTATTATTATTATTATTACTACTACTACTACTACTGTTGTTGTTGTTGTTATTATTATTATTATTATTATTATTATTATTATTATTATTATTATTATTATTATTATTGCTATCGTTGTTGTTGTTGTTTAAAACATTCTAATTCGGCTCCATGCGACTTTTAAATGTTCGCATATGTAACTATTGCAAAAACGTGCTGAGTGCCTTTTTCTCTCGTTTCTCCACTCACTCGTAAATATCTATATCTATATCTATATATATATATATA
>NC_068981.1:1568404-1569683 GCF_001194135.2 Octopus bimaculoides | reverse complement strand
AAAACGAAGAAAAAAAAAGAAAATGAAAAAAGCAAATTTAAAATGAAAAAAGCAAATAAAACGAAGCAAAAAAAATGTCAGAAGTTATGGAGATTAAATACGCTTTACACCGCTTAATCAACCAAAGGAGTAAATGTAAACAACTGAATACTTGTCAGTGATTGGTTGAAATTATCGAAATAAGACAATTTTTTACATGAAATAAATTCGAATGCAAAAATATTTTTCTGTTCTATAACACCAAATAGATAAGTATACGAAGTTTGAAAGTCTTTCCGTACCAAAAACACTACGTAAAACATTAATGAAAACTGTGGCCCCCGTTTTAAAATAGATCTATTTGTAATAATGTTTTCCTTATTGGCCACCAGGGCCGAACGTAGAACAAAAAGGGACAATAGAAGACAAAGGACCAATGGGGCTTAGCACGAAAATACGTGTAAGAATTAAGAAAATTAAACAATAAAATTCCCCCAAAGTGGAGGGAGTTCTATCTAAGGGCACCTCAAGCAGAGATATCAAGCAAGTAAATAAGAACAACATTAAAAGCAAAGAATAATAAAAGGAGGAGGAGGAGGGGGAAGGCAACGGCAGCAGCAACGGCAAGAACAACAAACAATAGAATAACGACTTTCGATTGTCCGTAGTTTAATGTAGTAAACGATCCCCCTGGATGGGGGAAGAGTATGTGATAAGAAGCGAAACCGAACTGTCTAAACCAATTTAGTAAATCGAAACAGATAAAGTGATCATTCCCACTATTGCTACCACTACCACTACTACTACTACTGGTATTACTACTACTACTACTACTACTACTACTACTACTACTGCTGCTGCTGCTGCACCAACGGCAGCAGCAGAAGTCGCTTGCTAGGAACGTCTGTGCTGTCGCCTGACAATGTACGGAGTTTCTGTGGGTCTGTGTATGTATGTGGGTGTGTTTGGGTGCGTGTGCATATGTGGCTACAGGTGTGGGTGTGTACTTGTGTGTGTGGGTAGGTCTTGGGTATGCGAAAGTGTTCGGGAGTGTTTGTGTGTCCATGTGTGTCTGCGTGCATGTATGTGTATGACAGTAACAAAAACGATGTATATATATGTGTGTGCATAATGTATACACACATACACACACACACACACACACACATATATATATATATGTATATATATATACACACACACATATATATATATGTATATATATATATGTATATATATATATATATATATATACATATATATATGTATATACATATATATATATATATATATATATATA
>NC_068981.1:1563391-1566707 GCF_001194135.2 Octopus bimaculoides | reverse complement strand
TATATGAATATATATATTTATATGAAACAGCTTTGCTTTTAACCGTTATATTAAAGACAATTCTTAGTTGAATTTTTTTTACAGAATCATTTTTAATATTCTACTTCGTTTTTGTATTTGGTTTGCAAAATTCCTGATATGAATTCCTATGTTGTAACAAATCTTGCTGTGCCTTGGGTGGGTCATTATGCCAATACTAATAACGTTCGCACTGGCTTGATACCACTTCTTTATTGTTAGTCAATTGATTAGGCATACATGCACACAGGCATATGTATGGATGTATTTATGTACGTATGTATATATGTACGTTCATGTCTTTCTCTTTTTAATTTTAGAGTGACTTTTGCCTGGTCACCGACTTGGTGGCAAGGTTGTGAAGCAAAATATCTTGATTTAACCGTTATCCTGTAAATCTTAAGGAGGTCTTCCAGACTTTTTATACTCCCAGATATCCTCATCATTTGTAGCATATGACTTAAGGATTTGCGTTATCTCCTCCTCAAACCCAACTTCAACCATACTTTGCTTCAGGCGGGTTGGTACATGTACCCTGCTGCTCCAAAAATAATAGGTACGAAGCTGAAAGTGTATCTTGGATACTGGATTGGTAAATTCCTTATCAATGCTCCATAGATGTCCTGTTTCTATTTACGTATGTATGTATGTATGTATGTATGTATGTATGTATGTATGTATGTATGTATGTATGTATGTATGTATGTTATCAATCAGTTTCATTTCTGTATTTCTTGTCCATAGAGAAAGAGCCGGACTCTAACATAGATTCAAGGCTCCTTCATTGGAACTTTTATCAACATCATCTAGGTATTTGTGCATATGTGTGTGTGTGCACTATTTGGTGTTAGTGTATGCGCAGATTTGTATGTTTGTTTTATGGATGCGTTTTTATGTCTAGATGCATGCATATGTATTTATGTGCTAAATTTTTGGAAAGTTTTACATATCTTTACAGTTCCATTGATGGCTTGAATCTGTAGTCTTCTAATCAGCCTTTTTCTTTCAGGTTTTGAGAACCCTAATTTTTCCAGGTTTTTGTTGAGGCAGTTCGTTACATATCCCAGTGCCCCAACAATCACGGGTATGAATCTGAACTTGTAGTCTGGGTGGAGTATCTGCAAATTTCTCAGTAGCTCGGCGTAGTTGTTCTCTTTTTCTCTAATCTTTAGTGGGATGTTGACATCCGCAGGACAGCTGATTTCTACTACTGTACACAGTTTCTCTTCTCTGTCCCAGATTACTATATCCGGTCTATTATGTCTGCACTTTATTGATGCATGTATGTATATATGATTTATGTTTGTGCGTGGGGAGCATATATATATAGATATATACGTATATATGTATGTATACTGTGTACATATGCAAGTATGTGTGTATGTATGTGTGTATGTATGTATGTACATACGTGTGTATGCATGTACGTACGTCCGTGCGTATGTATGTACGTACGTCCGTGCGTATGTATGTATTCATGTATATATGTATAGATGAAGGGGTGGATGAATGAACGGAATTTGGTTGGATGGATGGATGAATGGATGGATGGATGGATGCACTGATGGGTTGGGTGTATGTATGCACGCATGTATGCAGTATGCATAAGACTATACTCACATATACATTCATATTTATATATGTATACACGCACACACACACATGCTCACGAATGCATATGCAGTTTTTATTATATATAGAAACATACACATATACGTATATACATATATATGTGTATACACACAGACAGATTTGGTGATAAACAGACAGACAAGCAGAGAAATTAACGAAACGATGGATAGATAGATAGATAGATAGATAGATAGATAGATAGATAGATAGATAGATAGATAGATAGATAGTCAACAGACACATCGGATTTAACCATTTCTCAAGAGTCTACTCAATGTTCACCACATTTGGTATTCCAACAACCAACACAATTCTGTCTGAGTATTCTTGAATCCTTGCACGCCGACCTTCCACTCTCACAAGACTGACAGATTTCCCATGAGGCCATAATGTTAAGTGTATTGTCCAACAGGCGGCGTCGTTACTATGAGATGCCCGACTAGTTGATACGTCATTGTGCAAAGACGCAGTAATTTACCGTTCCAAGATGGAGTGCCCTTCACTTCTTTTAGCCTGTAACCGCCTGTCTTTTGCTGATAGACCGTTTGGTAAAGAGAATATCTTCAATGGAAGAAGAGACTGTTTGCGTAATTCATTGGTATTTTAAATATTTTCATTTCTTATTTTGTGATTAATAAATCCTTGCCTTTTGGATAACGTAATGATGTATGATCGTAAACACGCATATGTTTTATATATACATATCGTGGCACACCGTCGGTTACGACGACGAGGGTTCCGATCAACGAACAGCCTGCTCGTGAAATTAACGTGCAAGTGGCTGAGCACTCCACAGACACGTGTACCCTTAACGTAGTTCTCGGGGAGATTCAGCGTGACACAGTGTGTGACAGGGCTGGCCCCTTTAAAATGCAGGCACAACAGAAACAGGAAGAAAGAGTGAGAGAAAGTTGTGGTGAAAGAGTACAGCAGGGTTCGCCACCACCCCCTGCCGGAGCCTCGTGGAACTTTAGGTGTTTTCGCTCAATAAACACTCACAACGAAACCGCGATCCTCCGACCGCGAGTCCGCTGCCCCAACCACTGGGCCATCGCGCCTCCACTCCCTCCACACGCACAGATATACTCTAACGTACAGTCACATGCGTGAGTGTGGATGTGCGTGTGTGTGCGCGCATGAATGTATACATGCACACGCACCACCCCTCGACGCACATATATATGTTTGTGAGTGGATGTGTAATTTTTGTGTAGACCCAGATTACACACATACTCACACACTCATATGTATGTGTGTATATGCGGGCAAAAAAGGCAAAGTGTAAAAAACCCCTTCGGTCATAAATGACCATGGTATTGCACCTTGGAAGTTCCTTTCTAAGGGACACGTCCGAGCAGGGTTGTTTGTGGAGGACAGTCGCCCATGCATGCCAGCCTCCTATCTCCATGCCCCTGATGTTATCCAAGAGAAAGGCAAAGGGGCCGATACAGCTCGGCACCAGTGATGTCGCAACTCATTCATACAGCTGAGTGAACTGGAGCAATGTGAAATAAAGTGTCTGGCTCAAGAACACGATATACAGTCTGGTCTGGGAATCGAACTCACTACGTCAGGATTGTGAGCCCAACGCTTTAACAACTGAGCCATGCGCCTTCATCTATCTATCTATCTATCTATGTATCTCTCTCTCTCTCTCTCTCTCTCT
>NC_068981.1:1561989-1563379 GCF_001194135.2 Octopus bimaculoides | reverse complement strand
TATATATATATATATCTATATATATATATATATATTTGTTTTGTATGTGTGTTTGTGTGTGTGCATATAGGTTTGTTTACTATAATGTTCGTATCCGTGTCCATTATATAGTTCTTTTATTTAATTATCTATTGCTATTTCTTATACTTCATCCTAATTATGTGCACGTTTGTCTTTTGTGTGTGTATTTTACCGCTTTGTATCTGTGTCTTTCGTTTGTTCTTCTTTGTTTATTTTCCCCTTCTACTTTTAGTCGTCGTTTTGCGTGGTGTGGTGGTGATAGTGGTGGGGTGGGGTGTTATTGTTCCATTTGTGTTTTCTGTTGAGGCTCAGTCTATTACAGTGTGTGTGGCCGCCGTAATCTGTCTATGTGTCGTGTCTGCATTGATAATACCTTAACTTTTATGTTATTAACCAAGCCTCTATGTTATACTTGAGCATGTTGGAAGAGCACTGACGAGCTTTTATCCTCTTTGAGCTTCCGCGAGTGTTCACCTATTCGTTCCCGTATGTTACGTGCCGTTCCTCCAATGTAATTTGTTGTTTTGTTTCTGCACCGTCCTTCAGTACACCGTAAGCTATAGACTATAGTCTATAGCAAAAACAAAACAACTTACATTGAGGAGACGGCACATGGCATAGGGAAGCAAATAGGTGAACACTGGCGGGAGCTCAAATAAGAGAAAGCCCTTTGTTGGAGGAGAGAGAATGACAAACTCAAGGCCCGTCCCAGGCGGCACACAGTCTTGTTTACGCTGCTGCTATAAAATCCCACCCACGCATGTATCCATGACACAACTGTGTTCATCCGGTTGTGTACCTGCCCGATTGCAGAGAAATGTAAGAGTTATAATTTGTCGCGCTTCACTTTGGTAATCTTCTCTCAATGCGTGAGCGGCGATGATAGTTGTTACTTTCAGAGCTTGGTGGACTCCCCACAAAGCACTTTCAAAGAGTTAAATCAATGTGGTTGCTATTTTTGTCACTGACATGGCTGTTACTTTTGCCCGGACATGAAACAACCTGTATTGGCTTCATGCAACCTCGTACAAGCAGCCAACACGCTAAGTGTAATAACATAAAAGAAATTTGACTGTTATTTCTAGAAGATCTATGAACTTACCACAGGTTCCACCATTGAATACATACATGGCTGGTATCTGTCTATGTTTTGTTTTATTAAATACAAGATATAAATTTTGATAGTATCATTCCCATCAACCCCTCTTTTATATTCCCCTTCAAAGAATATATTCCACAGATATATAATACCCCAATATTGGCTTCAATATAGTGAACAACACTTATGCATATAAACATACATACATGCATACATACGTACGTACATGCATACATAATATACATACATTCACACACGTATATATACATA
>NC_068981.1:1558404-1561067 GCF_001194135.2 Octopus bimaculoides | reverse complement strand
ATATATATATATATATATACACCACCCCACCATATACACGGTATCATATATATATTTTTATCGAGCAAAATGTAAATCGTAATGTTATCTCATCGTCGCCAGTTTTTTGTTTGTTATTTTCCCTCATTGCTAGTTTGCAGTTCTGAATCGTTTCTTTGGTTTAAAACTCAAAGATGTTTACACATCTCCGCCATATTGCTGGTGTTTTATCTTTCCTTATGATATCACACCGGGTTTTCTTCTCATTTCTTTTGTCTTAACAAACACGTCCCCAACCTTATCAATTTGCCCCAGACATTGTCTGCTTTGTTTGTTTATTCCACTTGCTATCTTTTTGTTATGATATGGTCTTTTGGAAAGGCATTGAGCTAGAAGAATTGTTAGCGCGTCGGACAAAATGCTTAGCGGTATTTCTTCTTTCTCTTTCCGTTCTTATCTGAAAATTCCCTCGCGGCCGACTTTGCCTTTCATCGTCTTAGGATTGATAAAACAATCACCAGTTGGGCCCTGGGATCGATTTAATCTATTAGCCCCTGCCCTGAAATTGCTTGACTTGTACGTGTGTACGTCCTCGTAACCTAGCGGTTCGGCGAAACAGACCGATAGAATAAGTACAGGACTGTAAAAATGCTAAGTACCGGGGTTGATCCATTTGACTAAAAAGTCTTCAAGGAGGTGCCACAGTATGGCCGCTAATGACTGAAAGAATTAAAAGAAAAATGTTTAAGCGAGTTTTGACCTTTATTAGGGCCTCACCAGGGCTGTATGACGACCCTTCCAATATTTATGCATAGCAAAGGCAGCGAGCTGGCAGAAACGTTAGCACGCCGGACGAAATGCTTAGCAGTTTTTACGTTCTGAGTTCAAATTCTGCCGAGGTCGACTTTGCCTTTCATCTTTTCGGGGTCGATAAATTAAGTACCATTTGCGTACTGAGGTCGATCTAATCGACTGGCCTCATCCCCCAAAATTTCAGGCCTTGTGCCTGGAGTAGAAAAGAATATCTATGCATAGCAACATCTTATATATGTATCTATAACGACCTCTTTGTAGAATCGGTAACCAACTTTTACAATAGATCATTACTTATTTTCAATCTTTTTTTTTTTTCAAATATTCTTGATAAAAATATCAAGTTAAGTAGCATATAATTCTTTTGTGCCATGGGAGGATCATTACACCAATGATAATAACACACGCACTGATTCAATATCACTTCTTTATTGTTAGTCAATCTCTTAAATATCTAACTAACTAAGCGATCGTTTGTTGAATGTGCCGGTTAAGCAGTCAATCGGTTGTCTGTCAGTCTTTTCGTCGCCATTCGCGATCTTCTCAGTGACTTGCCCTCTCCCCCCATGGTCGGCTCTGAGATATTTAAAAAAAAGTTACTAACAATAAAGAAGTGATATTGAACCAGTGCATGTGTTACCATTGGCGTAGTGACCCTCGCAAGACACAAAAGGTTTTGTTTCAACAAGCGAATTCACATCAAATACCAAATACCGAATACAAAAACGAAATAACATAATTATTTACCAGGCTTTAACGACCTCCCATTTATATAAAAGTGCCATCACCTTGCGTTAGTTTATAGTCGTAGCTATTTTCTCTCTTTCTCTCTTTCTCTCGCTCTCTCTCTCTCTCGTTCACAGGGTTCACCGCAGGTCATTCTATTCATCCTTGCTCTATGAAGAAGCGATATTTCTAAAGTTGTTTTCTCACAGTTAACCTATTATACCCGGTAATAGCTAATAACCCTTAGATTTTTACCTTTGAAGAGACAACACGCTCTGTTGCTTCCACTGTTATTCCATGTTTGGAAAGCCAGTTAGAAGCTATTCTTTAACTACTGTAGAGAAATGTCTTTGTTCAAAGACGTTATGTCAATTCCAGTGTTCCATGGAAGACATTTATTCTGCTTTATGTCTTCCATTCTCTTCAGTTCTTCCTAACGATCCATTTACAACCTACTCAATGAAAAACATTCAGATTTTTGTCTCTTTTCGATATTTTTTTAGCTTTTTTTCTCTCTTTTTTTTTTTAACAGATAATATCTTTTTCCCCTCTCGATATTTGTGATATATAAAATGAAATAGAAGAAGGATATTTTCATTTTCATTTTAATTTAATTTTATATATGTTTTTTGCACATTTTAGTGGAATCGTTTATAGATTCGACGAATAGAAATAAATTTATCTTTTCTATGTTTGTGAAAATTAATTTTTCAAAAGTCAGTGTTCGGATATTTTGTTATAAAACCGAGCAACTGACTCAAAGTACAAATTATCTTAACTCTTTTACCGCTCCTATGTATCACGTGATACACAGTTATGAGAAAATTCGTTGAAATTTCGTTGGAAAATTCGCCATAACAAATTTCGTTTTGAATGACCTCATCACACTTTTAATTCTTTTTTCTTTTCCTCGTTTCAGTTAGTTGACTGCGGCCATGCTGGAGCACCGCCTTAAAGAGTTTTAGTCGAAGAAATCGACCCCCAAGACTTATTCTTTGTAAGCCTAATACTTATTCTATCGGTCTCTTTTGCTGACGCGCTAAGTTACGGGATCGTAAATACACCAGCATCGGTTGCCAAGCGACGGTGGGGGGATACAAACAGACACACAAATACATACATACATACATACATATATATATATA
>NC_068981.1:1555634-1557968 GCF_001194135.2 Octopus bimaculoides | reverse complement strand
CCGCTAAGCATTTTCTCCAGCGTGCTTGCGATTCTGCCAGCTCGCCGCCTTGGAAATAATAATAATAATAATAATAATAATAATAATAATAATAATAATAATAATAATAATAATAATAATAATAATAAGAAGAAGAAGAAGAAGAAGAAGAAGAAGAAGAAGAAGAAGAAGAAGAAGAAGAAGAAGAAGAAGAAGAAATATGAAGTAAGCGTGCATGTTTATTAATGGCGTAATGTCTCTCACGAGATACACCAAAATCTGTTTCAACATCGAGTGTGCAGATCAAGAATCTTACAAATCGAATACAAAAACCGAAATATACTCTGTATTGTTAATTTGTTATGGCGATCGATAAATGGCGTGGTACATTCTGGAATGAATTGGATCCATTAAACTCTTTAGTCGAAGTAAATTAGTGACGTCGGGTAATGTGAGTGTGATACGAGGTGATGGGAGATGATGTAAACGAATCGAAAAGAAAATGTGTGCCGTAACGGATCGCTTACAGGGAGAAACAACAAAAAAATCAACGTGTGTCTCAGCGAGAGAAATAGACTTGGTGGCGTGTCAGGCGTGTGGCTGGTACTTCTTGCGAGTAAGAACGAACAACAGCTGGGGAGAATCAAACATGGTGGCGCTTTAACTGCTTTCTTCTTTGACTGTGCGTGCGTGTGTGTGTGGAGAGGGGAGGTGGGGGATTGGAAGGGGTCCACAGTCTTTGCATGTTGTTTGTTGTATTGCTGAGAGCATTTTGTTTTTCTTTTGTTTTGTAATTGTTGATGTGATCCTTGACCAAGCAACACTTATTGTGGTCCTCCTTTCCAGCTTGTCTGAAAGCGACAGCTGGTGGCAAATACTGATGTGCAACATCTGTAAGCAGATCCCAAGGCAGAGATAGTAGATAGGACGGGTCAAGGTTTCGATCCCACGTTAGCATCGGATTGTGTAAGTGTCTTTCGAGCGGCCTTCGAAATTCCAATGCCGGATTACGTTTACCAAATTACGCGACCTCCTCCCCGCCACCTACCCACAGTGTCGCAGTTGTTGGATAATGAGTCGTACATGACTCACTGTAAGAGACTTAATAAGTCCGACTTTTTAACACCACCACCTCGTTATTATGCGCCTGTGAAGGCGCGTGGCTCAGTGGTTGGGGCATTCGGCTCACTATCGTAAGGTCGTGAGTTCGACTCCCGGCGACGCGTTGTGTCCTTGAGCAAGACACTTTATTTCACGTTGCTCCAGTCCACTCAGCTGGAAAAATGGGTAGTACCTGTATTTGAAAGGGCCGGCCTTGTCACGCTATGTGTCACGCTGAGTCTCCCTGAGAACTACGTTAGGGGTACACGTGTCTGTGGATTGCTCAGCCACTTGCAAGTTAACTTCACGAGCAGGCTGTTCCGTTGATCGGATCAGATGGAACCCTCGTCGTCATAACCGACGGAGTGCTCCTCTGCGTACAACACTCACAATACACACGCACACACACACACACACACACACACACACACACACACACACACACACACACACACAAGTGTATGCATGTATACATATATACATATTTATACATTATATGAAGACATAAATTGGTGGTAAGTTATGTCAAAAGTGTCGTATGTCCAGATTTGGCAAGGTACGTTCAATTCTTTTATTCTTTTATTCTTTTATTTGTTTCAGTCATTTGACTGCGGTCATGCTGGAGCACCGCCTTTAGTCCAACAAATCGACCCAGGACTTATTCTTTGTAAGGCTAGTACTTATTCTAACGGTGTCTTTGGCCGAACCGCTAAGTTATGGGGACGTAAACACACCAACATCGGTTGTCAATTGATGGTGGAGGGACAAACACAGACACACAAACATATACTTCTTTCAGATTCCGTCTACCAAACTCCACTCACAAGGCTTTGGTCGGCCCAAAGCTATAATAGAAGACACTTGTTCAAGATGCCACGCATTGGAACTGAACCCGGAGCTATGTGGTTGGTAAGCAAGATACTTACCACACAGCCACTCCTCGCTTGTAATAGCCGGTTCTTTTGGTCAAACTATCGTATCTCCTGCTGCTTCAGATGCCGAGATATCAAAAATTGTCAAAGTGTAGTTAAAACGGTTTTGCGATGAAATAGTGAAATCATTTTTTCATTTTCTGAAAGAGCAACGTTTTGGACTTACGACACTTTTGCATAACAGAAACAATATGTATATACATGCATATGCACATATACATGTTCATATGTATATATGCATATGTGTATACATACACTTTGTCTCTTATATGTATGTATACATTTATATATATATATATATATATATACATATATATATATA
>NC_068981.1:1550150-1551611 GCF_001194135.2 Octopus bimaculoides | reverse complement strand
CACACATATATATATATATATATAGGGAAAATAAAGATAAGCCTGAGTTTCTTTTATATTAAAGGTTCCTACGCTCGTTTTACCATCATTGTTGTTTGGAACCCTGCGATGGGAGTTCGAAGTGCATATAGGCGCTCAACCACAACAAATCTTCAGGAATCACTTTGTGATATCGTGTTGCAAACGACTGTACCTGATAATTGTATAGAGAATGCAGACTTCATTTTGAATATCTATATGGTGCTCTGAATAAAACAGAGTGGAGGAGCAATGGCCCAGTGGTTAGGGCAGCGAACTCGCGGTCGTAGGATCGCGGTTCGATTCCCAGATCGGGCGTTGTGAGTATTTATTTAGTGAAAATACCTAAAGCTCCACGTGGCTCCGGCAGCGGGTGGTGGTGAACCCTGATGTACTCTTTCACCACAACTTTCTCTCACTCTTTCTTCCTGTTTCTGTTGTGCCTGTAATTCAAAGGGCCAGCCTCGTTACACTTTGTGTCACGCTGAATCTCCCCGAGAACTACGTTAGGGGCACACGTGTCTGTGGAGTGCTCAGCCACTTACACGTTAATTTCACGAGCAAGCTGTTCCGTTGATCGGATCAACTGGAACCCTCGTCGTCGTAACCGACGGAGTGCCAAAGAGAAGAAGAATAAACAGAACCAATCATACATCTATTTGTGTATATAATTTAAACTATAAACATCGGCGCAGGAATGTGCTTGTCAACCACATGGTTCCGAGTTCAGTCCCGTTGCCTGGCAACTTGGGCAAATATCATCTACTGTAGCCTTAGGCCGACCAAAAGCCTTGTGAATGGATCTGGTAGACGGAAACTGAAAGAAGCCCGTCGTATGTGTATATCTAGGTATGTATGCGTATGTGTGCGTGTGTGTGCGTGTATGTGTGTGTCTTTGAGTCTGTGTTTGTCACCATACGAGAGCTAACAGCCGGTGGTAATGTTGTTACGTGCCCATAACCTAGTGGTTCAGCAATAATAGATCGATAGAATAGGTACCAGACTTGAAAAGAAAAAAAAAGTACTGGGGGTCGATTCATTCAATTAAAATTCCTCAAAGTGATGCCCCAGCATGGCTGCTGTCTAATGACTGAAGGTAAAGGATAAAAGACGTGTGTCTGCGCGCGCGCGGTTGTGTGCGCATGCGCGCGTGTGTGTGTTTACAATTTACAATTTTTCTTTTTACTCTTTTTACTTGTTTCAGTCTTTTGACTGCGGCCATGCTAGAGCACCGCCTTTAGTCGAGCAAATCGAATCCAGGACTTACTCTTTGGAAGCCTAGTACTTATTCTATCGGTTCTCTTTTGCCGAACCGCTAAGTTACGGGGACGTAAACACACCACCATCGGTTGTCAAACGATGCTGGATGCTCAAACACAGACACACAAACACACACACACACACACACACACACATATATATATATATAGAAGCCCGTCGTAT
>NC_068981.1:1549484-1550075 GCF_001194135.2 Octopus bimaculoides | reverse complement strand
ATATATATATATATATATATATATATATATATATATACATACGACGGGCTTCTTTCAGTTCCCAGAACCATGTGGTTGGTGAGCAAGCTAATTACCACACAGCCACTCCTACGCCTGCGTGTGTGTAAATTTGTGTCTTTATGTTTAATATGGTTTATGAAATAACGAAATGGCTACCTTTCTATAGAATGGGGAGAAATAGAATAGAGGTCACCCAACTGGGATCGAGAGTAAATTCCCAATAACTAGATTGAACGAAATATTGATAAATCGATCGTATGGATATAACAAGAGTTCGGATATGGATATGGATACGCTGTTAATAAGGATGCTGGTAGAGAGGGCTGGAACCGAGAGACGGTGAAGAAAGGAGGAAAATGGAGGGAAAGAAAGAAAGAAAGAAAGAAAGAATGAAAGAAGAAATGAAGGGAAGAGAAAGAAAGAAAGAAACTGAGATAGGAAGGAAAGAGAAGAGAGAAGGAAAGCGAATAGGAAAAGGTAACAAGGAATTTATAAATTGCAATCAATGAAAAATGGAGAATATAGAGAGTGAGGTGTGTGTGTGTGTGTGTGTGTGTGTGTGTGTGTGTG
>NC_068981.1:1548674-1549384 GCF_001194135.2 Octopus bimaculoides | reverse complement strand
TCGGCCCGAGGCTATAGCAGAAGACACTTTCCCAAGGTGCCACGCAGTGGTATTGAGCCCGGAACCATATAGTTGGGAAGCAAGCTTCATACGACACAGCCACATCTGCGCTTATATATATCTATATATTTATATACATATTTACATGTGTATTTATACGTGTGTATATATAAGTGCCAACTATGTATCATTCTTACTATAGGCACATTGTCCATAGACCAGTTACTTGCAGTATTAAAAACACACTATATCAGAGAGGCACGGAAGTTAGTTCTGGCTGCGGCTGGCGCATAGCACATCCATCCATATGCGCGGGCGAGAATTCAACGTCTTGAAGTTAAGAAAGGGCGAATAAAACATTCGCTGGCATGGCGAATAACTATGCAGCTGATTAAAAATCGAGTGTACAAAACGGAGGCAGTATTTAATTAAAACTGCTATCTAAGTATCTTACTTAATGTATATAGAGTGTATATAATGCTGACAGGAATAAGTTTTATATATCTATATATATGGGAGAATATACAAAAAATAACAACAGACGAGGACAGGTGGTGTAAATAACAAAAGTATATATTAGTATGACGCTCGGGAATACGGAAAGTCTTTGACGTTTCGAGCTACGCTCTTCAACAGAAAGAATACGGAGACAAGGAGAAAAACACGGAGAAAAAAAATTGAATAGTGTTCAGTCAACGGTATATATATAT
>NC_068981.1:1547677-1548044 GCF_001194135.2 Octopus bimaculoides | reverse complement strand
TATATGTATGTATGTATGTATGTATATATGTACATATGTATGTATAGATATATAGATATAGATATATATACACACACATACACATACATATACATATATCTATATATGTATTATGTACACATACAGCTATGTATATTAAATGTATTTATATGTATGTGCATGTATGGCTGTGTGCGTTTTTGTACATTCATATTTATATTTGTACGCATAAACGTACACATGGCTGTGTGTGTATTCTTGCTTGCGGATGAGTGTCTGTGCCTACATAGAGAATACATGAACGATACACATACATACAAACACACACACACACACACACACACACTTATATATATATATATATATATATATATATATATATATATAT
>NC_068981.1:1541150-1544878 GCF_001194135.2 Octopus bimaculoides | reverse complement strand
TATATATATATATATATATATATATATCACATTGCGCACAGTGGATATTTATCTCACAGCTTCAGCAGCATGTAAAATGATGAAAATAAATGACAAGTTCGACGTAAAAAACACACAACTCTATAAATTTAGTTGCCAAATAAATCACGATTAATTTAAGTATACATGACACACAAACTATTTTATTTCCAGGGTCTTTCACTCAGATCTTTCTGACTCAAACTGGTCCTATAAAAAACTAATGCTTTTCTATTCTCCATAAAATTTCGCCACTTATAAAAAATTTACTTTCTAACTTTACCTTCCTTTTTTTAGATCCATTTCTCGTGAGGCACACTGTACAATCTAGATTTCTTCAAGCTTTCCTGTCGCCCACTTAACACTAAAGAGCGGGATGTCTCAGAACTTCCTGATATTTGGTGTTATGTGGATGATTGGAACGTTATCTTAGATGCACGTTTGGGTTGTGTTGGACTAGCTAATGGGTGACGAAGTGGGTGTTCACTCTCTGCCAGAAATTGGTTGAGAGGAAACTGTCCCTAAATGCACGGGTGGAGGTAGTGAATGTGCGCATCGCCCCAATCATTCTACCGCCTGATCGTCGTTCCTTGCCCTGCTTTGTTGATGATCAAATTGGAACGCTTGTTCTTCTGCATTCTACGAAAGGTATACGTTCTCCCTGTCAAATGGTCCATTTGCTGTCAGCTGCTGCTGCGTAGAGGACGGGGCATGCCGTGTTAATGATGCGTAGATATATATATTGAGACTGAAAGATCTCTAGCGTTTCCATGATAGTAAACGCATGTGGTCGCCGTTTGTCAAACACGATTTTCACAGCTCACTCCACTAACAGAGCTGTAGCCCTGGATCAAGCGTAGACCGAAACTGAACACTTAGTACCTGGAGTGTTGGCAAACGTTCACAGACCTCAGCCAGTCGGGCAATGCGGTCGGTGGAAGTTATATTTTGGAGTTCTTTAGGAGACTCTGGAGTTCTTTAGGAGACTGACATGAGCAATGACTTCCTCGGAGAATCTCTGGGCGTCGGGGAAGATCACCCGGCTGATCTATTCCGAAGGTAAAGTAAATATGGCGAGGATGATCCATGTACAGGGTGTTTTTCAGGTATCCTCACAAGAAATCCGGACTAGTCAAGTCTGGGGAACGGGAAGGCCATTCAAAAGAGACCTTACACATGGTTCCAGCAAGATGGAGCAACTGCTCATACCGCAAGAGAAACAATGCAGTTGCCATGGTACTGCTTTGGAGAGAGAATAATCTCCCACTACAGCAACACTGACTGGCCTTCGCGTTTACCAGGCTTGACTAGCCCGGATATTTTTCTTGCGGTGATACCTGAAAGAGAGGGTTTACATCAACAAACCGGAGATCTTGGTGCAACGGAAGGAGAACATCAATAGAGAAATCAGAGTTGGAGTGTGAAACTCTTGAAGGTGTTATGGTGCAAGTTTTGGAAAGAGCACGGGCGTGCGAAGCCGAAAATGTAATTTTTTATATGTGATGTAGTAGTGTTGCAAACTTTCACTTGTGCATATTAATTTCCACTGCGTCCTTTATATTGGATCAAAATTTTATGCATTTATTTGTGAAGTTAAGGAAGTTATTAGAAATCGAAACCCCTCAGTGACTTTTGGGACACACTGTATATGGGCCTATTCTGAACATGTGCTTGTAGGCCAGAGGGAATGAAGAGGACAGGAGGTGCCTGATTTCCTGGAGTGTCATTGGTGATCAGGGTGACCAGGATATGTGGGGTCCCTTACTTGCCCTACTTGCCCTTGAGTGAAGTTCTCTCCTGTGGGGGGATTTTTATTGTTTCACTTTGATTCCTTATCATTGTTTTACTTCTCAGAGCTCTCGATCTTACATGCTCCGGTTGATTCTGTGAGAGCAGACAACAATTATAAGCTTGGATGAACTTGGATGTTAACTTATCGTGGAAGACCCCCAAAACCGAAGCACCAATCTCAGAAAGTGATAAGTGCAGAATCTGAGGACAAAACGGTGAAACCGTATGGCATATTACCAGCCAATGTATGCCACCAGCTCAGAAGGATTATAAGAGACGCCACAACAATATAGCCAGGCTTGTCCATTGGATGCTTTGCAACAAGTATGGACTTGACAAAGCAAAAGAAGTGGTACGATTACAAACCCGAAGGCATCATTGAAAATGATAATGCAAAGATCCTGTGGGATTTTATGGTTCAGTGCGACCATGAGATAGAGAATAGGAAACCAGACATAGTCTTAATTGAGAAAGAAAACAAACTATGCTGGATCATAGATATAGCAGGCCCAGTCGGCAACAAGGTATGCGATAAGAAAGAGAGAAAAGCCGAGAGATATGACAGGTTAGCTTGGGAAGTTAAGCAGTTGTGGTTGATGAAAATGGTGGCAGTAGTACCAATAATTGTCGGAGCCCTGGGAACAGTGAGTAAAAAGAGGAAGGAGGACGAGAAGGAAGAGGGGAAAAAAGAAAAAAAATAGTAGTAGTAGTAGTAGTAGTAGTAGTAGTAGTAGTAGTGACAGATTGAGTTTTATTGTGAGAAGAAGGAAGGAAATATAACAATGACACCTTTTCAGAATCTCTGGAAAAACCAAAAAACAATCACAGCAGCAGCAGCAGCAAAGCCGACAGTTGCATATAGAAAGATTTATTAATAGCAAATTACCAATACACACTCGGAAAATTCTAGATTCAAATGAAACATATTTAAATTTAAAACTTAATCGAAATGAAATGAAATAAAATTTAAAAAAAGCTTAACAAAGATGTCTTTCTTAAAGAACTTCAATCAAATTGTTCGCAGATAACACAAATACATTGACAGGTGAATGCAGTAAATATATTTTGATATATTTTGTCTCACAGAAGTTATCATTAATCTTCTAGTCAACACACATACAGACAAACACATCTATCTGTCTATCTATCTATCTATCTATCTATCTATCTATCTATCTATCTATCTATCTATCTATCTATCTATCTATCTGTCTGTCTGTCTGTCTATCTATCTATCTAAGGCGGCGAGCTGGCAGAAACGTTAGCACGCCGAGCGAAATGCTTAACTGTATTTCGTCTGTCTTTACGTTCTGAGTTCAAATGCTGCCGGAGTCGACTTTGACTTTCATCCTTTCGGGGTGGATAAATTAAGTACCAGTTGCATACTGGGGTCGATCTAATCGACTACACCCCCAAAATTTTGGGCCTTGTGTCTAGAGTAGAAAATAATATTTTAAAGGGCGGCGGGCTGGCAGAAACGTTAGCACGCCGGGCGAAATGCTTAGCGGTATTTCGTCTGTCTTTACGTTCTGAGTTCAAATTCCCCCGAGGTTGACTTTGCCTTTCATCCTTTCGGGGTCGATAATCAAGTATCATTTGCGTACTGGGGTCGATCTAATCGTCTGCCCCCCCTCCCCCAAAATTTCGGGTCTTGTACCTAGAGTAGAAAAGAATATCTGTCTATCTATTTATCTATCTGTGTCTATCTATCTATCTATCTATCTATCTATTTACATATATTCACATATATATATAAACATACATACAAACATGCATACATATGCATACATACATACATGCATACATATACCTACATACATACATACATACATACATACTAGCTATGTATCCCGCATAGCCACTCCCGCGTCACACATACACACACACACACACACACACACACACACATATATACATAT
>NC_068981.1:1540195-1540973 GCF_001194135.2 Octopus bimaculoides | reverse complement strand
ATATATAACTACAAAAATGGGACAAGAACGCAAAACATCCAGACAGATGATACAAAATAGAGACAACAAAACATGCAGACGGACGATACAAAGAAAGCAAGGACGGGTCATTCGGAGTTTTCTTTCCTCAGTCGAGTTTCAGATTATCTTTGCAATTTCTGCTGGTTATACTCGAAATTGCTCGAATCCGGCCCCAAGGAAAATCTTAGCTAAGAGCACTAGATTCTTTGGAAGAAAGCAGTAAATGTATACGAAAACGAGGACGGAAAAAAAACGGAGGAATGGTACACAACTACAAATAACAGGACATTAACAACGGGTGTCTTTCGACTAAGGACCAATTAAATTAAGCTGACGTGTGTGGAAGTAAAGCCTCACAGCAGGGACATTTAATTTGACTGGCACAGGGAGGAATATAGATGTTGCACGAATGGTAGTCGAACCAAGAAAGAAAGGTCAGGCTTGGCCGAACACCGGTCACGTAGGGGAGAGAAGAGAGAGAGAGAGAGAGGTAGAGCCAGCGTGATAGAAGAATTAAGGAAGAGCGAGAAAAAAATGAAAGGGACAGAGTGAAGTGAAAGAGGAGAGAAGATCAGCATGAAGAGAAGGCCAGGAAATGTGAGAGAGGGGGAAACGAAGATCGAAGAGTGGAATGAACGAAGTAAGTGTGAAGGGGCTGATAGAAAGAAGGAAAGAATGAAAGAATAGAAAGAATAAGAGAGTCGTACAAAATTTAGATATATATATATACTTACATATAAAAGACCACATTTCTCAC
>NC_068981.1:1538761-1540047 GCF_001194135.2 Octopus bimaculoides | reverse complement strand
TATATATATATATATAAATATATATATATATATGCGTTGAGTCCATGTGCAGTGCACGTGTATGTGTATATATGTGCGTGTGTGTGTGTGTGTGTGTATGTATTATCTAGGTATGTATATTTATGTGTATATGTAAGTTTGTAGTATTACAGAATACGTAAAGCGAGCTCGAGGGCGAATAATATGCTGAATAGTCAATGAAACAATGAGGATTTTTTTGCTGAACCGGCATGAAACCGTGTAAATATTACAAATATATTCCATGTTATAATATATACATGCGTGTGTTTGTTTAGAGCAGAGATGCAATTTTAAAGGGGGGAATTTACAAACAAATCATCGTTTAGGGTACGTCTCGTGGGGTTTGCAACATGTAAAAGGTTTTAATTAATTATTAAATCGTGTCAGTTTCAATTAGAATCATGCATTGTGTAATATAATGTTATGTGTGTATGTATGGGGGGGGGGACATATGTCTCGTTCGTTGCCTCTGTGTACAGTCTATAGTGACTCATACGTATACAAGAGTGCACATAAACCTACACACATACACATGTATATGCATGTATGTGTATTTACATGTATATATATATATGAACATATATGTACGTACATTCATGTTTTTTTTTTATTTATAGTTTCAGCTTGGAGCTGCGGCCATGCTGATGCACCGCCGTGTTTCTACATATATATTTATGTATGCATTTATGCATGTATGTATGTATGATGTTTCATTTGCAAATATTTCCACGCGCAAAATAATGTGTGTATAATTTGTTCTGGAAAAATAAAGGTAATATTTATTCAGCATCAACACATAAAGGTGACCTCGGCGAGATTTGAACTCAAACTGCAAAGAATTAGAACAAATACAGCAAGACAATGTTCGACGGTCTGACAATCTTCTAGCACACACACACACACACACACACATATACATACACACACACACACATATCGTGGCACTCCGTCAGTTACGACGACGAGGGTTCCAGTTGATCCGATCAACGGAACAGCTTGCTTGTGAAATCAACGTGCAAGTGGCTGAGCACTCCACGGACACACGTACACCTAACGTAGTTCTCAGGGAGATTCAGCGTGAAACAATATGAGGCAAGGATGACCCTTTGAAATGCAGGTATTACTCAGTTTTGCCAGCTGAATGGACTGGAGCAACATGAAATAAAGTGCCTTGCTCAAGGACACAACGCGTTGCCGAATACCCTAACCACTAAGCCACGCGCCTACGCACACACACACACACACACATACACACACACACACAC
>NC_068981.1:1534499-1538536 GCF_001194135.2 Octopus bimaculoides | reverse complement strand
AAAGCGCGACGCAGTGGCGTTGAACCCGGAACCATGTGGTTAGGAAGCTAGCTTCTTACCACACAGCCACGCCTAAACAGAGAGAAGGAGAGAGTGAGAGAGAGAAAGAGAAAGAGAGAGAGAGAGAGAGAGAGAGAGAGAAAGAGAGAGAGAGAGAGAGAGAGAGAGAGAGAGACAGAGAGAGACAGAGACAGACAGACAGAGCTAATATTGAGGGATTATCAATCCAGGCAAAATACTTCATAAGCTCTCTGTTGGGAATACCAGGTTAACAATACTGTTTAGATTAGTGAAGAACTTCATGTATTCTTATGCCAAGGTCCAAGATTATCGTTCATCACTATGATATATTGTAAATATCAAACTAATCTTGGTGATAAGACAATGTATAAATAACGGTCGTTACATATTTTTCCCTTTATTGGAGCGAATTTAGCTTACATCTGTTTCCAGTAGTCATTTGAGGCACTGACTGGAGGTATTGATGACAGGTAGTAATTATAGGTACTGATAGGTACATTATTGGTACTGATTATAGGTACTGATGGGTACATTATAGGTACTGGTTATAGGTACCGATTATAGGTACTGATAGGTACATTATTGGTACTGATTATAGGTACTGCTATGTTCACTTAGTTGGTATATTGATCAGTTGGGACAAATTGAACGACCTTAAAAAAACTAATGCTACTTTCGTCAGACACATTTCTGGTTATTGCAAAACAGAACACCGAAGGAAGTGGCACTCGACACATCGAGTTTTAAGTTGTATTTGTTGAGTGACAGGTCAGACATCTCCACATGCTGCATCAAGTTTCGTGGACGACTATGTTCGCGGAAATTCGGAAATGTGTCTTGCCTATAAATTAATAGACAGATTGATAGATACAGAAACAGATAGATAGATAGATAGATAGATAGATAGATAGATAGATAGATAGATAGATTAGATAGATAGATAGATAGAGATAGAGAGAGAGAGAGAGATTGATGGATAGATTGATAGAAAATGGAAAGAATGACACATTTTATGAGTGCCAGTGTGTGTCTCTGCGCGCGTGCACACACATAGTAAGAAAGGTATATATGTGAGCGCGTAAACATGTGCACTTTGTAAAGAAATTGACTTAGCTCGTCATGTATATTCGATAGCATAGAGCTCTACAGGGATTTACACACACACGCACATATATATATATATGTATGTATATGTTTGTATGCATTGCATATATATATATATATGTATATATACATGTGTGTATATATATATATATATATTTATATATACATGTATATGCATATGTGTGTGTGTATCTATGCATATGCACATATATATATACATATAAATATTACATATATATATGTATGTATATGTATATATATACATATATATATATATATATATTTATATATACATGTATATGCATATGTGTGTGTGTATCTATGCATATGCACATATATATATACATATAAATATTACATATATATATGTATGTATGTATATATATGCACATTACAATCCACATAAGAATTACAACGTTGAATATTTATACACACAAACTGCACATACATAAAGCTCGTAGTTGTTTAGGCCTTAGCTGAGGATTGTTTATTGTTTGCATATGAATGCACGTGACCTCGTGCTTGCTAACAAACCAGACTATCAGTCAAAAACATCCCACGAACATACAGGGAACAAGCATTCCTCCAAACATATTACTCATTAAAATATTGAACTTTTAATCAAATCACATGGAAACAGTAGAAATATACGTCTCCCTGCTTTTTCGTTATTCTGAAATCCTCCGTTGTTACAACAGTCGCCATTATTGCTAACGGAATCAAAACGATAATTATTTATTTAGCAGTGTCTTGTAACATGGGATTTTGTTCTTGAATTCTTGGGAGTCTTCAACTCCCATGTATGTTTGTGACGTTGTGCTACATTAGCGCTACATTGTGTTATGTTTCCTGTCTGGTCACGTGATCAGAGGAGAACATAGCAAACTCCCACCAGCAAAAACGGTTTGTAATCTAAACCGAAGCTGTGGGAGATTCGTGGATGAAGAGGAGACAACTTTATGGAAGAAACCTATTAAGTTTACTTGCACAGAGATGTATATGTAACTTGTGATCACGTGATGGATTTATACACAAATGCATTTATACATAGACACACACACGCACACATAGTTATACATAACATGAATACACACATGTGTACATTCATACATATATATGCACACACATACACACATATATGTATAGATAAACCTATACACACACACACGCACACATATAAAATTAATACACACGTGTGTAGCTTCATGCATAAATGTTCACACACACATACACACATACACATATATGTTTAAATATACCTATACACACACACACACACACATATATATATATATACTTTCATTACACACACACACACACACACACACACACACACACGTATGTAGCTTAGTAAATATCCCGATGCTTTATCGATATCTTTCCTTAATCGTAGACCTCTATGTCGTGTTTATTTTGAGTTCCAAAGAATCTAGTAAATCAGGATGTGTATGTATATATGTATGTATGTATGTATGTATGCATGCATGCATGTGTGTGTATGTGTGTCTGCCTGTCTGTCTTTATGCATGTAAGTACGTTTGAATGTGTGTGTGTGTGTATTTGTATGTATGTATAAATATACGTATTAGAATAGGTGTTCGTGTATAGAAGGTGAGTGTATATATATACATATGTCCGCCCGTGTATATGTATGTATAGAAGTACCTTATTTTATGCAAAGCCTCCGGACCGTATGTTTTTGTTTTGGGAGTAATTTTCTGTTTTGCCCTTGATATAAGTTTTGGGGAAAGCGTTTGCCCCTTCCTCTTCGTAGTTCATCCGACAACATTGTACCACGTTTGTTTGTTTATATTCCAGATCTCTACCTGGAATGACTGTCGAGTATCCTGGGAATGAACTATTTGGAGCATGAAGATGTAACCTTTCGTACAACTAGCGATTTTAATGCAAACTTGTGACTAACAGTTTTACGTCCTCGAAATTTTTTTACGAAAGCTAAGTTTTTCACTCGCAGTTAGCTTGCTCGGCAATGTTTCCAGTTGACAGTTCCATTAACCTTAGATAACTCACCACAAAGCTGCAGATGGTGGTCCATGAATTTATTATTCATTTTGCTTAATATTTTCCCGCGTCTGGAAAAAGCTAATCCATTTTGGTTGTTTTTGTTTTCCCGTTAGGACCAACACTTGTTACTCTTCGTCTCTGTTAGTTATTCCTTAGCTCCTTCGTCCATCGTGTGTAATCTCAGCTCGGTTGGTCTTTTATCGATCCGTGTCCCATTTGTTCTCTCTAGTAATTATTTATTGATGGAAATGGAGAGATTTTGTGGGAATATAGTTGTTAATTGTCCCTTCGGTATGTATACATGTATACCTGGGTTGCTTCGATACGTGCATTTTCAGATATATTGATTTTGACAGGTATTTTATACCTTTTTCTGTATCTAAACAAGATGGTAGAATAAAAACGATCGTCGGTAACGTATGATGTATTCACCAATCAAAGACGTGATCTTTTCTCCATTCCTACTCACGACTTATACTCAAAATTTCTAGAAATTCTTCTAAGCAATATTTAGATTTAGTTTTCATACATGAAGAATTACCTTGCATGTTTATTCTAATTACATTTATTGGTACCTAATTGTTGGATTTTCATTAACCAAATTCGTTGAACATTGAACGCTTTATCGATATCTTCCTAGCTTTATTAATCCGTTTTACTTATCTTACAAACATGCTAAGTAGCTTGCTTACCAACCACTTGTTTCTGGGTTCAGTCCCACTACGTGACACCTTGGGCAAGTGTCTTCTACTATAGCCTCGGGCCGACCAAGGCCTTGTGAGTGGATTTGGTAGACGGAAACTGAAAGAAGCCCGTCGTATACATATATATATATGTATATATATATATATATATACATGTGTGTGTGTGTGTGTGTGTGTGTGTGT
>NC_068981.1:1528683-1532457 GCF_001194135.2 Octopus bimaculoides | reverse complement strand
TGTGTGTGTGTGTGTGTGTGTGTGTGTGTTGTTGTTGTTGTTGTTGCTGACATCGTGAGAATTTTATAAACGTCGAGAGATGAGGAGTAGATAGACAGCCGACAACTGATGAAGGGTCGTTTTCTGTGTGTACTTGTCTTGTTTTCCATTTTTTTCTCTCATCGTTTACGTATTTAACTCGCTTGTCTGCGTATTTCATGTTGCTCACACAGTTGGTGATGTCCTGTACCTATATATTCTTTGTAAGCCTAGTACTTATTCTATCGGTGTCTTTTGCCAGACCACTAAGTTACGGGGACGTAAACACACCACCATCGGTTGTCAAGCGATGTTGGGGGAACAAACACACACACACATACATACATACATACACACACACACACACACATATATATATATATATACATATACATATATACATCGGGCTTCTTTCAGTTTCCGTCTACCAAATCCACTCACAAGGCTTTGGTCGGCCTGAGGCTATAGTAGAAGACACTTACCCAAGGTGCCACGCGGTGGGACTGAACCCGGAACCATTTGGCTGGTAAGCAAGCTACTTACCACATAGCCACTTCTGTGCCTATTATTATTATTATTATTATTATTATTATTATTATTATTATTATTATTATTATTATTATTTAATTGAACGCTGCGCATCTACTTCCAAGTAAGATTATTTTCATCTTTTTTTTTTGAAACAGTGGATCTCGAATCACATCAAGCTATAAATAATATCATGTGGAAATGGAGGTTGAAAAACCCCTTTGTGCGGTAAACGGGACACGAACCTACATCCCTTGTAAACATGGGATGCGTTCTACTTACATAGTCGTTCTGGTTACGTATATACGCAACCCATTGATGTCTATTGTGCTTTTAACACGGCACCTCCTTAAGAAATGGTATCTCGGGACAAATACCGCCGTAACGTATATATATCAGCAGCGTGTATACATTAAGTATGATACTTAGGTGGCTATTTTAATTAAATTCTGTCCCAATTGCTTTTTCTTTCTTCTTTCTATTTTTCTTTCTTTATTTCTACCTTCCTGTTTCCCTCTCCTTTTCTTTTTTCCTTCCTTTCTTTCTTCTTGTTTCTTTCTTTTTTTATTGTCTTTCTTTTCCCTCCTTCTCTCTCTATCCATCTCTATCTCTCCATATTTACTGATTATGTCTATCCATCTTCAAAACACTTTTTCTCTCCCAATTTGTTCTCCTCTTAGCAATTCCAGTTTCTTTCCCAATCTTCTTCTTACTTTCTTTCGCAATCTCTTTCAAAGTTCTTTTCTTCGAGCAAATGGAACGAGCTTCTACTCGGCTGCTCGACATGCCCGAAAAAGCAGCTACATCTTCCTCAAAACGTATCCTACTGTATTTTAACACACACACACACACACACACACACACACACACATATTCTTTTATTTGTTTCAGTCATTTGACTGCAGCCATGCTGGAGCACCGCCTTTAGTCGAAATCGACCCCATGACTTATTCTTCGTAAGCCAAGTACTTCTTCTATTGTTCTCTTTTGCCGAACAGCTAAGTTACGTAATCACACCAACCTCGCTTGTCAAGCGATGGTGGTGGGGACAAGCACAGACATACAAACATATATACATATATATATATATATATATATATACACCTAAATGTTTATATATATGTATAAATGAATAGTATATTTTCTATATACACTCAATACACACACTCACACACACACACACACACACACACACACACACTCACACACACACACACACACATGTTAATAACACAGTGTGTGTGTATAAGCTCACTCTATCCATCCCACATTCCACTCCTCTGCTCAATATTTCTCTATTTTTAGTCTCATTGTCTTACTCGTTTTTCTTCCACCACCACCACCACCTCCATCACCTCCACTACCAGCACCAACATTATCTCTCCCCCCCATCTCCTCTCCTCCTCCTCTGCCTTCTCCTCTTCCCCCCCTCTCCTCCTCCCTTTTCTCTCGCCAGCGAACCCTAGCCTAATAATTCCTCACACTGAAGAGTGTTAAGAAAATAGGCAAACAACACCATGATGTGCGATGAGAATTGCTTCAAGAAATTGATCTCGACACCGAGACATTTTCAAGAATATTACCGAATCACAAAGAAATCCTGTCAACAGGCACTAGAATATTGGCGCCTGTATTCTTTGGTATTCGGGATGCTTTCTCTCTTTTTCGTCTTCGTTTTCTTCTTCTTTTTTCGTCTTCTTCCTCTTTTTCTTTTCCTTCGAACTTTATACGTCAGCAAAAACTCGCAATATTTCGACTTTCTTGTTTCACTGATATATATATATATATATATATATATATATATATACGCATATACATACTTGCATGCACAGACACACAGACACAAACACACAAACACAAACACACACACAAACACACATACACAAATACGCAAACACACACATGCATATATATATACAATGATATATACATACATATCAATCTATATTATGTATATATATATATATGTAAATGTATATGTGTGTATATATATGTATATATATACGTATAGATATACATATATATATTCATATATATATATGCACACGTGTGTGTGTGCATTTAGATGTGTGTATATATAAATATACATATATATAGACATACTAACATACACACACGCATACACACACATATATGCATATGTGTACTTAATAGGAATATATATATATGTACATATACATATATATATTTATATATATGCCCATGTGTGTGTATATATATATAGATGTAGATATAGATATACATACATATATACATACACCCCCTCATATATATATATATATAAACTGGCATACATATCGAGATACATAGACACATACGCACAAGCACACACACACACACACACACACACACATGTACTCTACTCTTTTGCTTATATACTGATAGGTATTCTCATTTATGTACTTTGCACAATGTATTCTTATTTATGTATTAAAGTACATTTGATACATATGTACATGTTTGCCTTTCGTACGTAGAGGAAAGTGTGGCCGGGTACCGCTCTTAAGAAGTTTGCTACCCGACCACGAAGGCCTCATGTTCGATCATATTACGCGTAGGGTCTTAGACAGCAACATTATTATATAGGACATTTCATTTGAAATAAATAATCTCGCGAGGGCGCAAGGCCCGTGACTGAAGCCGGTGATTGAATGTGAATAGAGTCCTATTTGATTGGGAGATTTTATGTGTAATTCATTTGACGATTACTCGTCGAAACAGGCGATGGATCCATCAGTTTACGTTTGCATGCACACACACACAGACACACATATCATTTACCGTATATATGTGCTACTGGCAGTTTTTGCTTCAGAAACAAGATCAATAATACGTTAATCGGTCACCTAGTAAATGAAATATGATGCATTTATATGGTAAACAACGTAATTCCGATTACGTGACATAGGTATAATGTAGATAACTTTACAGTTATTTCATTGAAAATCTTTAACTGTAGAAATTGAAATGAGGGGGAATTATTCCCTTGCTCTTTGAATAAACAGAACTGTTTTTGGATAGTTGGCCCTCTTCAGAGATGCCTCATTATTCCTTGATTACCAAAAGAATTTAAACTGACAACGCCTTCTGTCTGTTTGTCTGTCTGTATGTTTGTCTGTATCTGTATCTCTTTCTCTCCTTTCCTCTCTGTCTGTCTGTCTGTCTCTTTCTCTCTCCCTCTCTCTCCCTCTCTCTCTCTCTCTCTCTCTCTCTCTCTCTCTCTCTCTC
>NC_068981.1:1518852-1521644 GCF_001194135.2 Octopus bimaculoides | reverse complement strand
TAGATGCCGAAATATTGTTCACTTGATAACAATGGCACTATTCATTTTTTGGCTTCTGTATACCTCCTGGAGGAGTAACCTCAATCCTGTAAAATATTATTATTATTATTATTATTATTATTATTATTATTATTATTATTATTATTAGAAGAAGAAGAAGAAGAAGAAGAAGAAGAAGAAGAAGAAGAAGAAGGCAAAATGTTTAACAGCATTAACGGTTTGAGTTCAAATTCAATTGAAGTCCACTTCGCCTTTATTCCTTTCAGGGTCGAGAAATTACGTACCAGTCGATGTAACTGACTTGTCCCCTCCCCCATTATTTCAGGCCTTGTGCCTTTAGTAGAAAAGATTATTATTATCATTATTATCATCATCATCATAATCATTAAAAAGGTGTCGAGCTAGCAGAAATATTTGCACGCCGGCCAAAATATCTAACGGCCTTTCTTTCCCCCTTATGTTCTGAGTTCAAATGCCACCGAGTTCGACCTTGCTTTTCATTTTTTCTGGGTTGATAAAATAAGTACCAGTTGATCACAGGGATCGATATAATTAACTAGCCCCCTCCCCCAAGATCTCAGGCCATGTGCCTATCGTAGAAAGGATTATTATAAATGATAGTGTATATACAAATCGAAAGAGCACCAGAGAAACTGTCATGGCTAATTTAATCAAATCCTTTTATGGCTTTCTTCAAATATCGCCAACGACAAATTTGACATTGTTCCACCCCCGCCCAGGTAATATTTGACATTGCTTCACGAGTGCCATCTCGACATAATACTATATTGTTTCGCCACAAGTATTATTGTCATCCACAAACTTTCTCCTCATTGCCTGTCTGTTATTACTGTACATTCCTCTAACTATATCAATTCTATCCTTATAGTATGTTCCCTCATCATTCCTATGATTACATTTTCCTCAAAACCCTCGATATTTTTCACGGCAAATCCATCCACCACCACTGTTATCTCTGTGCTTGCTAAGGTACAATTAGGAATAAGAGTACATCATAAACTTACATTAATATTAGCTTAACCGTTAATCCTTTCAACATACATTTTAACCAACATAGTTATTCATTGATAAAAATTCATGAAAACTCCTTTCAAGTACATTCCATCTTAATAAGTCTAACAGCTCTTAAAATCAAAATGGTCAGTTCCTAATTGTAATGCACAATCCTATGCGCATTACAGCTTTCGTTTGAAACAAATACAGTATCTTTTAATGAAAAGTTATTCACTTAATGTCGAAATATTTATGACCGAATGAAAGGTCTGAAATGCTGGGTTGTTGCAAGCACACTTCATAGTTCTCACTCTCCGACTACATATCACATAAGAGGCCAAAAATATTTACGACTTTATTACTTCATGCTGAAGATGTTTATAATTTTGAGTTATCTTCCTTTCGTAGCCAGAAACTTTTACCCTTATATTTTATTTTGTTTTTTAATCTCATTTTTATGTCCACGTCACTGTATTAAATGGACTGATTAAAATCCAAAGCCTACGTTTGTGATCAGGAATTTCCTTTCCTCTTTCTACATTTGTTTATTAAACATTATATACTACAGACACACACATATATATATGTGTATGTGTGTGTGTGCGTATGTGTGTGTGTGTATGTGTGTGTGTATGTGTGTGTGTTATTTCTTTATTGCCCACAAGGGGCTAAACACATAGAGGACAAACAAGGACAGACAAACGGATTTAGTCGATTAGATCGACCCCAGTGCGTAACTGGTACCTATTTAATCGACCCCGAAAGGATGAAAGGCAAAGTGGACCTCGGCGGAATTTGAACACAGAACGTAACGGCAGACGAAATACCACTAAGCAATTCGCTCGGCGTACTAACGTTTCTGCCAGCTCGCCGTGTGTGTGTGTGTGTGTGTGTGTGTGTGTGTGTGTGTGTGTGTGTATCTTCAGTTAAATAAATGTAGGCATACACATATATATGTGTATACATACATACATATATACAAAAACATATACATATATTATACGTGCGCGCGCACATACACGCGCGTACACATATAAGTTGCACCTCTATATACGAACATAATTTGTTCTAGAGCCCTGTTCGTTAATCAAAGTTATCATTTTTAATCATAGACTTTTAGTCCCTTATATCTTCTTGTATGCCAACAAGAAAATATATCTTATTATCCCCTAATAAAATTTTCTAACCCATTTATTAGTGTTTCCCCGTAATATCCTAACGAAAGCTATTTAGAATGTTTCCACTTTAGTAACATGTACAAACGAGGATAAGAAGATTATCTCAGAAGCATACACGCAGGTGATTCTCTTGAAAGAATCCGTTCCCTGGCAGTGCTACATGGATGAGGCAAATGAGATCATGGAAATGAAACATGCTGAGCTGTTGAGGCTATGCCAAAGCAATGGGTGGCAATTAATGTCTAATCCCAGGAAGGTGTGCTGCAGAGAACTTATAGGCCAGTCGTCTCCCTGCAGAGCTTACACCAATTGGCAAAAAGCCATCGGGTTGGTTGTGGAAGCAGTTGAAGCTAGCGTTAGGCGGATGTGGAGCAGAAGGTGCAAGCCCTGAAAGAGATAGCGCTTCAAAGGGTAGTACTAACCGTACAGAAGGTGGGGCTTGATCGACCTTGCTTAGATTACATGGGTGAAGGTGTCAGATGTTGAAACACACGAAACACCTAATGACACGGGGAAAAAGAAATTAACCAATAAGACACGAAACCCGAAATAACACCCGTACAAGCAGTTGTTTGCATGGCTATGTATATATATATATAT
>NC_068981.1:1512198-1513477 GCF_001194135.2 Octopus bimaculoides | reverse complement strand
GTGAGAGAGAGAGAGTGAGAGAAAGAGAGAGAAAGAGAGAGAGAGAGAGCCATATAACTTTTTAATGTACTATAAATCTGTCTTCTTTACTTTTTCTGAGTTCGTATCTTATCAAAGTCACTTTACGTTGCAACATTTGTGAATAAATAAATACCAGTTCTATATATTTAGGGTTGATTGCATCTAATCTGACCTTCCCTCCTAAATATCAGGTCCTGTGTCCTTCTTAGAAATCATTTTGCTTTTTGTATCAATGGAGGATCGAAGCAATTTTGAGGCAGTGACGTCAGAGAGCAGAGAATAAAAATGGCGTTCGTTTCATCTCTTACAACTCTGTATTCAGACCCCGAAAATGTAAGCTCCGTCTTTTATTCCTTCGGGGTCGATAAAATAAGATATCGTACACATACCGGGTGAATGATATCGAGTAATCCTCTCATTTCATAATTGCTGGCATTGACATTTTTACTTGTTTGAAGCTTTGAAATGCAGCCATGCTGGAGCACCACCTTATACGGTAAGTTGAACAAATCAACCCCAAGACTTTAATAGACTGTTACGAATTTAATTGGTCAGTTAAATTTAAAATTTAACTGACCAATTATATTTATGGCTGGACTTAGGTCAATCCCATTATGGTCGGCCTTTATATCAGTAAGTATATTAATATAATTAATTTATGGGCATATTATTTGGATACATACTAATTAGTACTTCACAAAATCTTAAGTACTATTCTTTTTCTAGACCTAACGGTGAATCCTGTTAGTTTAATCATTTACTCAAAGGCCTGAAGTGTTACACTGCAAAATGTTATGATTCAAATATATTAAGCCGTCATTCCTCCTCTTGAGGCTCTTTTTCTTTTATTTTCTTTTAATTTATGTATTTTTCTTCACACTGATTAAATTCCATGTTCCAGATCAGATGTGTTATAAAATACGATGAATATTATTCTCAGAATTTTCTTTGGCAACACTGTGGTATATTGGAAGCAGAAACGGCTGTTAGATGGGATAAAGGTTTCTATTAAAAAATGTAAATCGATGGTAGCCAATTTTCTCCATTTTCTGCTTAATTAAAATTTTATTCCTGATAAACTCTTCTTTATTTTGTTATTTCTTGTATCCTATGAGTATAGTATGCCTGCATATGGTATGCCCAGGGTAAGTTATACCAGTAATAAAAGCGGATATCCTTATCCCCTAGATGGTTAATCCAACCGCTAACTCTACTTACCTCATATATATATATATATATATATATATATATATATATA
>NC_068981.1:1505852-1507468 GCF_001194135.2 Octopus bimaculoides | reverse complement strand
ATACGACAGGCTTCTTTCAGTTTCCGTTTACCAAATCCACTCGCAAGGCTTTGGTCGGCCCGAGGCTATAGTAGAAGACACTTACCCAAGGTGCCACGCAGTGGGACTGAATCCGGAACCATGTGGTTGGTAAGCAAGCTACTTACCACACAGTCACTCCTGCGCCTACACACACACACACACACACAAATATATATATACAGATCAACACACACACACACACACACATGTATATATATATATATACACACATAAGCATATACATATGTATGTGTATCTTTGTGTCTGTATTGTCCCACCACTACCACCAAACAACCGGTGTTAGTGTGTTTACGCCCTAGTAGCTTAGCAGTTCCACAAAAAAAGAAAAAAGAAAAACAGCCGATTGAATAAGTACAAAGCTTAAGAAAAATACCTACTGGGGGTAATTTTTCCGACCAAAACTCTTCAAGGCTTTGCCCCCAGCATGGCCGCAGTCTAATGACTGAAACAAGCAAAAGATGAAGTATATATATATGTATATATATCTACTTATATATATATATATATATATATATATATATATATTATATTTGTGTATATGTGTATATATGTGTGGGCATGTATGTGTGTGTGTACATACAGTACTTATATGTACACATAGTACAGAGCACTGAAAAGTACCGTGTCACCATTTGTGAATCTAATGAATCTAATTTCATTCTTTTGATGAGATCACAGCAAAGGCGCCCCTCTTCCTTGTATAAACCCTACATGTGTTACCATATTCAAATGACCCGAATTTACTGGACATTTCGCTAATGCTTCTATTTGGTTAACGGTTCCTCCACCTCCCCATAAACTCGTTCTGGTGGTTACAGGCCAAACTTTATTTCGGAGGCCGCTTAAGATGTAATCAAATAATCGGGTTTAGTCTTTCGCGCTTTTTTTTTTATTGACTTTAGCGCCTGGTTGCAATTCGTTGACTTCTTTGACTTTGCGTACATATGCTCTGTAAGGTTATGTATATATATATATATATATATATATATATATGTATGTATGTATATACATATATATTATATATGTGTGTGTATACACGTACATATACATACAAGCTTGCAAGTTTATATGCATATATACATGCACCTACATATATGCACATACATGTATATATAAGAATATATACATACATATACATGCATATATAAAGCCATATATATATACGCAGAACAAATATACAACTCTCTCTCACTACCTATAGACATGTACACACACACACACATTACACAGATACATTCATATATATACATATATGCACACATATATACACGCGCACACACACACACAAACATATACAGACACACGCACACATAAAAACGTGTTTGAGACTGTTTTTTTTTTGTCTGACATTTTTACTCTTCTCTACTGTTTTTTGTTCTGTGTGTATCAAAAATATCGCTATCAATTTAGAGTAATAATTTGTAGTTTTGGAATCAGTAGTTCTTTGGCTGCTATTTCTGAATTCTCAGTATGTTGGAGAAGCAGGTTACTGTCAATCCCTATATATTTATGATTATAAATGATTTTTACCGAAAAGGTTTTTTCATACTGAGCTACCCGGCAAAATTGTTAAT
>NC_068981.1:1497614-1502977 GCF_001194135.2 Octopus bimaculoides | reverse complement strand
AACAGGGACAACTGACGAAGGGGTGTACTACTTATGTTGCATGTCTCGTTTCTCTGTTTGTTTCTTTCGTTGTTCGAAAAAAGTTCGTTTTCTATGTTTTCGTTTCTCATTGTGTTTAACGTTTTTTGATGTCCTGTACCCATATATGCATGTATGTATACATATAGATGTAGGTATGTACATATATGTATGGATATATGCATATATTTATATATTTTTTATATTATTATGTATATACATATATATATATATAGAGAGAGAGAGACAGACAGACAGAAGGCGTTGAACGTTTAAATTGTTTTGGTAATCACACTCTGTGTCACGCTGAATCTCCCCGAAAACTACGTCAAGGGTTATACGTGTCTGTGGAGTGCTCAGCCACTTGCACGTTGATTGCAGGAGCAGGCTGTTCCGTTGATCGGATCAACTGGAACCCTCGTCGTCGTAACCGACGGAGTGCCACGATTCTATTGTTGCGCAACTCGGTTTCTTGTCTCTTCCTAATTTCGCCAATTTAATTGTTATAGAAAAACTTAATTTTGTAAATAAAATTGTATATCAAACTTCGCTCTAAACCATTAGTTCCCAACCACCATCCCCCATGGAGCCCTTTGATTCCGAGTTTACTCTACGGACCTCCATAGCCATTCGATGTTTAAAAAATCCTTTTATATTCTTATAAGGAGTGGCTGTGTGGTAAGTACCTTGCTTACCAATCACATGGTCCCGGGTTCAGACCTACTGCGTGGCACCTTGGCCAAGTATCTTCCACTATAGCTTCGGGCTGACCAAAGCCTTGTGAGTGGATTTGGTAGACGGAAACTGAAAAGATGTCCGTCGTATATGTATATATACGTATGTGTATGTGTGTGTGTATATGTTTGTGCGTCTGTTTGTCCCACCTCCAAAATTGCTTGACAACCGATGCTGTTGTGTTTACGTCCCCGTAACTTAGCGGTTCGGCAAAAGAGACCGATAGGATGAGTACTAGGCTTCCAAAGAATAAGTCCTGGGGTCGATTTGCTCGTCTAAAGGTGGTACTCCAGCATGGCCGCAGTTAAATAACTGAAACAAGTAAACGAGTAATTGTATAACAAAATCGTTTAAAATGTTTTGCGTATTGTAGAAGAATAACTAATTTATTGCAGATCTTATATGAACCCTCAAGGACCATATAGACCCCGGTTGAGAACCACTACTCTAAACTAAATATAATCCTTTCTACTATAGGTACATAGGCACAAGGCCTGGAATTTAGGGAAGGGGACCAGTCGATTAGATCGACCCCAGTACACGACTGGTACTTAATTTATCGAGCCCGAAAGGATAAAAGGCAAAGTCGACTTCGGTGGAATTTGAACTCAGACCGTAGCGACGGGCGAAATACCGCTAAGTGTTTCTCCCGGCGCACAAACGCTTCTGCCAGCTCGCCGCTTTCAAAACTAAAAATGTTATAAACTTAATAATTCTGGTCTGGGAGACGTAAGATCTTATTTTCATTCGCTATTTGTGTCTTCTCTGATTCGTCTTTGATGTCATTAAAAAAGCAAATACTCTTTTCATTATGTATCACTAATATAATAATGTACCGTCGTATACTTATATATTTCGTGTCACGCAACAGAATAATTAAACATTGCTCGATCTATCTCCTTTTGTTACTATATTCATATTGGTGCATGGTTATTCTTCACGATTGTTCGATACAAACTCTATTACAACATGCAAGTATCGCTAAAGATAAACGTAGATTTCTCATATAGTAGCGAAATCTCTCCAATGGCTCACTATTAAAATAATATATTTCTAAATCTCTCAGAGAGATTTATGCAGTAGCAGCACGATAATGTGAAAGCATGCAGTGACTCTGGAACTGGTCTCTGGATGCTGGTTTTGCTGGGAGGAGGTGCTTGTCTCCACTTTGAAAACATAAGGACATAGAAAATGTGTCAAGTCCAATAGGAAACGGTGTTTCCTAGGGCTAGATAACAGTAGCATTCTTCCCTTTTATGGAACTGTCACATTAAGTTGACAGCATGCTATCACTTCGCTCCCTATCGTTTGAGAAAGAAAATGTTGTCGAATAATGTGGTTTTTATTTTCCTGCACTTGGCTAACATAAGAGATGGTTGCGGTTGGAGACCTTTGATGATAGGTATGTCCGATCAAGATTAACCTGGGACTAAATATCACGCTTATTTTATTATAATGAATAACAACAGAGACATTATACTCCACAGAATTACATTACTAAAGCTAAGATATTATATTAACCTTTAAACATTAAAATACCACAATTATACATTGGACAATGTCTTACATAAAACTTTCAGTCATTTCTGACATATGTGTTGTTTTCCGTATTCTATAATTAAGCTTAAGTCGCTGTTTAATTACTAATTCCGTTTCCAATAATAAACTCCTACATCTACACGAGTAATAATTTAATAACATTTCGTTTTAATTATTAACTAAATTCAATTATCCTACTATTAATTCATTAGCTGTGGTTTCCTTTAGCGACGTCGCCATCTTTAAACATGAACTTATTCTTCTGACAGCTATTTATCTAACACGTTGTTAAGTGTTTACATACAGCTTTCTCTATTGGTCGTGGTTTAATAGTTAGGGTGTTGCTTTCACGATCGCAATGTCGTGGTTTCGATTTCCGGGTGCGTCGCGTTCTTCAGCAAAACACACCGTTTCGCATCGCTCTACGATCACTTCGTCGTATATAATGTGCGACACACCGTACCCTTGCACAGGCAATGTCGACTCGATGGAGGGAATGAGCTTATGTGAACACAAGCATTTCATCACCATAAAAAAATCATCTGAGCAGGATGTTTCAGCAAGACACTCATCCGTCGTTTACGACAGGGGAGTCCCTCTTTTAACAACACCAATTTAAAGCTACGGTCTTAGCTTTCTCCCTCGAACTGCCAGATTTTAGAACGCTCTTCCATCTTATTGTTTCCCCTTCTTATGACCGGGACCCTAAAGGAAGTTCATTCCGTTCATCTCTTTCTTCATAGTCCCTTACACTAAATGGTTTCTCGCTTTGTTTGGAACTTTCTAATGAAAAAAAAAGTCATTTCTGAAGATGACGATGATATATTGATTAAAAACACAATATTTCATTGTATAATTCCTTATTGTTTTAACCGTCCATCTCTTTATCAAGATGCAGTGGTCCTCCTAATTACAGAAAATTTAATATTAAGTCCATTTCATAGACCGTAGTTTAACTTTGTAATGTATATACATGAATAAATCAACTTGCATAGATACATGTATAATATGTATGGTTATGTTCCATTTTCCTTCTTTCATATTCAATATATATATATATATATATATATATATATATATATACATGCACGCCGGGCGAAATACTTAGCGGTATTTCGTCTGTTTTTACGTTCTAAGTTCAAATTCCGCCGAGATCGACTTTGCCTTTCATCTTTTCGTGGTCGATAAATTAAGTACCAGTTGCATACTGGGGTCCCTCTAATCGACTGGCCCCCTTCCCCAAAATTTCGGGCTTTGTGCTGGTGTAGAAAAGAATATATATATATATACATACATACAGCGGATTTCTTTCAGTTTCTGTCTACAAAATCCATTGACAAGTCTTTGGTCGTCTTGAGGCTATAGTAGAAGATACTTGCCCAAGATGCCACGCAGTGTGAATGAACCTGGAACCATGTGGTTGGGAAGCAAGTTTTTTACCACACAGCCGCGGCTAATGCCACATTTTTTTCAAATTTCCTTCAAGTACATATTTATGATACCTTTTCTTTAGCCTCTTCTCATGCGCTTTTCTCTTTGGCTACTTAAGATTGAAATGTTTTTATGGACAATCAATGGTCAACTATCAAACGAGATGACCAGGAGATTGAAAAAGGTGTCGTGGAAACACAGTTTCCGCGTAAGAAATATTGGTTCGGTTCAGTACGTAGACATTCTTCCGCCTCTTCTGTCACAAGATGAGAATGGTTCCTCTCGGAATTGGTAAATGAACTTCAATATATGGGAATATCAGCAGAAGTTAATTCGATTTAAAAGAACTAAACCTATTCAGAATTTCACGGGCGCTTATGATATGTGTATTTATATGAAGTGTGTGCATGTGCATATATATGTGTGTACGTGTGTGCATGTGTGCATGTATATATACGTATGTATGAATATAGGTTCGTACGTACGTATGTATGCAAGTTCGTACGGACATTTTTACGTACGTATGTTCGTACGCACGCTTGCGCGAACGTATTTATGTATGTATGTATGTTCGTAATTACGTATGTATGTACGTATGTATGTACGTATGTATGCATGTCTGTGTATGTGTGCATGTATGCATGTGTGTATGTATGTATGTATGCATGCATGCAGCATGCATATATGTATACATGTATGTATTCTGTATGTATGCATACAAGTATGTATGTATGTATGTATGTATATGCATATATAAGTGCCGATCCCTGACAGGGCTGAAAAGTAACATCCAAGCTGCTCGCGTTTGAGACACGCATATACACACACATAATCACACACATAAAAATGCACATACATGCATACATACATACACTAATACATACATATATACATACAAACACGCGCATACATACATACAAACATACAAACATACATACATACATACATACATACATACATACACTGATAATACACTTATACATACATACATACTTACATACAAATATATATACATACATACAATCGTACATACATACAGTTATACATGCATACAAACATACATACACTCATACACACATACAAACATACATCCACTCATACATACATACACACACATACATACATACATACACATGCACGGTTAGGATACGGGAAAACGAAAGCAAAAACAAAAAAAAAACAAGAATATACGGAATGTAGGAATGGCGGAACACGAACAAACGAATGAGGAATTAAATAATAATAAGTTATCAGTTTTAGGGCAAATGACGACAGCAGCAAACAGAACGGAGAAGAGTTAAATGAATTTATTAATTGGATTGATGAACTAACAAACTAAATTCTTATATTACGCATGCGCTACATTTATTAATGAATTTATTTATTTCGTTTTGGTTTGTTCTGATGTGTGTTGTGTGTGACTCTGACTGACTGACGACTCCCGGTGTCAGGAGTCAGGAGTCAGTGTTAGGGTTATTATAACAATGTGAATAAAAACAAAGAAACAGAAAAAGGCGGGCTGGCTTTCTTTATAAGTAAAGATGCTCAGTTGAACATCCACCAGCACCACCGCCAACACAACCACCACCACCACCGCCGCCGCCGCCGCCGCAGCCACCACCACCACCAACACCAACACC
>NC_068981.1:1495894-1496505 GCF_001194135.2 Octopus bimaculoides | reverse complement strand
TATATATATGTATATATACATATATATATATATATATATATATATATGAGAATATATATATGTGGGTGGGTGGGTGTGTATACACAAACACACACAGATATGATAGGTGTATGCGAATATGCGTATTTGCATGCATTGTACACGTGTGTAAAGGCGCGTGGCTCAGTGATTAGAGCATTCGGCTCACGATCGCAAGGTCCTGAGTTCAATTCCCAGAGGCGCGTTGTGTTCTTGAGCAAGACACTATTTCACGGCTCTCCAATCCACTTAACTGGCTAAAACGTGTTGAACCTGTATTGCAAGAGGGCCAACCATTTCAAATTGTGTGCTACGTTGTACCTCCTTGAGAACTACGTTAGAGGCACACGCGCCTGTGGAGTGCTCAGCCACTTGCACGTTAATTTCACGAGTAGGCTGTCCCGTTGATCGAAGAAACTAGAACAGTCTTCGTCATAACCGACGGAGTGCCAATGTAGTTTATATGTGTATAAAGAAGGTATAGGTGTCCATTCTCAAATGCAGGCTATATATATCTATACACAATGATAGTAATGCAGATGTAAGTATATATATATATATATATGTATATATGTGTGTGTGTGTGTGTGTGT
>NC_068981.1:1493211-1495043 GCF_001194135.2 Octopus bimaculoides | reverse complement strand
TATATATATATATATATATGTATATATGTGTGTGTGTGTGTGTGTGTGTGTGTTTGTATGTGTGTATATGCATGCACACATTTGTATATCAATCAACACAGTTCTAGTTTAATCGAATCCCTCTTGTAGTGAAATCTTAGCAACGATTATGTACGTACATGTCCGTACATGCGTGTATATGAATGTCTGAATGGTTGAGGGTAGTACGCTACTCACATATTATGTACGCACAAAATATCACTATGCATAAGAGACTGAATTATATCTGAGTAGAGAATACAATATAAAGAATCATTTAACAATTATAAGCGAAGGCATGACTGTGTGGTAGGAAGTTTGCTTCCCAACTACATGGATTCGGGTTCAGTCCCACTGCATGGTACCTTAGGAAAGTTTCTTCTATTATAGCTTTGTTAGTGGATTTGATCGATGAAAACCGATATATATATAATCTCTTTGGCCTGAATACCTCTAACTTCCCTTACTACGCCCATACCTCCTACCTCCTCTTTTCGGATTACCTTTATCTCTTCCCTACCTCAAATTTTAATACCCTGTCTCTTTAAATGTAGGTTATATGTATTTCGTATTATTTTCTATAATTTCTTATTACTTTGTTCTCTTATTTTCATATCCCCACCTATTAGCCTCTTATCTCTTTATAAGTTGTTACTGTTCTTAAATAAAGATTTTTCAGCTACTTTGGTCTATGCAGATGGTTATACTATATCCATATAAACGTATTAATATTTGTATGTGTATATATGCATATATATGCATAACCTATTAACCTCTTATCCCTTATAAATTGTTATTTTTCTTGTTCGTAAATAGATACTTTTCTGTTACTTAAATCTATGCGAGATGGTTATATTATATCCATATAAACGTATAAATATTTGTGCATGTGTATGTGTGCATGTGTGCACATATATAAATATGTGTATGTGTCTGTACACATCTTATTTTTTCTAATTCTTGGCCTATAATTAATATATAGATAGCATGTTTATCTTTCAATTACACCATAAGTAATTGCCCTGAGCAGTCTTTATAGAAATCCCCTAATAGATACATGAGTACATGAATGAATATTAAACTGATTCTATGTAATCTTTTCTTTCTAATGTTGATAATTGATATATATACACCTTTTACATATTTGGTTATGATATCGTTTTTGATAATCTTAAATATTATTTTTATACAACATAACAATCACCCATACTACCCCAATATAAAATTTCCTCTGTATTATCATCCTAGGTTTTATTAGCGTCTTGCCCCTTTAACTGGTAATTAGCATTATGATTTAGAGTCTTCCCCTAGCCAGCCTCCTTTTATTGACAGTTACTCTATATCCAATTTACTACTCATAGTGTCTTCTTCCCTCCCTGAAGAAAAGGGATACATATGACAATATTTATGACCACACCTAGCCATGAGCTGTCAACTCACTCTTGCCCTTCATTCCAAACAGACACAGTCCTCTAGTCTTAGATTAGTAATTGATAAAAAGACAAATAAATTAGAAATGCACCACGATCCTTTACAAGCTATGACCCCAGTGGGCTTCATGCCTTTCTTGGAAGTGTAGTCTATTCTTAGCTACAATAGCGACAACATGGATTTCTTCCATCTTCTTGCTCTGTTAAAGTATTTGAGAAAAAATTATATTAATGCGTCCAACTGGTTAAAATTCTATTTATTTGTGCAGCTGAGGATAGCCCTGCATTTAAATTGATATAATGATTGCATTGTCCAATTAAATGGAGCCGCTTGAAACGGTCGTATTGCATTACTTCTTGATATCCTGATGCTTATTGTGATTA
>NC_068981.1:1491141-1492110 GCF_001194135.2 Octopus bimaculoides | reverse complement strand
ATATATATATATATATATATATATATATATATATATATATATATATATATATATATACATAGATAACAAACAATGGATAAATGTTTGTTATTTATTTATTTGCTCATGACACACCAGAGATTCCCGACCCGTCTGACATCTAGAGTATACCAAATACCGTGCGACCAACACAATGTACGCTTTGGCCTAGCACTTAGGCGTTAAATACTCGTAAGGGTTAAAGTCTCTGTATACATAACCTGAATATTTCACTGGATGTATTTCAGTACACATGACATCTATTCGACTAAAGGTGGTGTTTACAAGTGAATTCGACACAACCTAGTGCCTATCATTTAACTACCTGATTTTATTCCAAATCCTTAATATTGTATATATGAGCTGGCAAGAACGTTAGCACGCCGGGCGAAATGCTTAGCGGTATTTCGTCTGTCTTTACGTTCTGAGTTCAAATTCCGCCGAGGTCGACTTTGCCTTTCATCCTCTCGAGGACGATAAATTAAGTACCAGTTGGGTACTGGGGTCGATCTAATCAATTGGCCCCCTCCCCCCAAAATTCCGGGCCTTGTGCCTAGAGTAGTAAAGAATATTGTACATACAGGCATACATACATTCAAACATATTTTGCTTAGGCACTCTGAGACTAATATCACGGTGTAGAACTCAATATACCTACTTTCCAGAACAAAGTGTTCCCGAGTAAAGCGTGGTAATAAGAATGAAATGATAAAGGGTAAACGATTATCTTATGAACTTCAATAGCTCACAGCTGTTTCTGCTGTAAGATGCATTGGACTCATAATTGAGTGCTTAAGTAACACCTTATAGCTTCATCAGAGCCTCGAAAATGAAGTGCACTTTATATAGGCACATTTGTGCCTATATAAGAAATGGCATCATCAATATGTGTGTGAGTGCATGTGTGTGTATATATATATATTACATGTATATATATATATATATATATAT
>NC_068981.1:1489236-1491131 GCF_001194135.2 Octopus bimaculoides | reverse complement strand
AGAGAGAGAGAGAGAGAGAGATTATTTCTAAATTTCTCTAAAGGAGACTACGGCAGCAGCACTGGGTATTAATAGTTATCGCCATGGCAGGCCAGAAAAAAATATATATATATATATATATATATATATATATATACATACAGACACATACACGCATATATACATAGGTATGTATATGTAGGCATAAACATATACATATATTCCTATGTAGATATAAATATATACTTTTTTTTGCATTCCTGTCCCATTTTTTGTATTCTTTCATATATATATATATGTATATGTATATATATACATATACATATACATATACATTTACACACATACATACATATGCATTTTTGTAGTAAAATCGATAAAGAGATTACAGTGAACATATATGTACATAAATATACATACACACACACACATATATACATACACATTTATACAATGAATGTATATACAAATATATACACACATACATACACACACACACACACTCATATATTACCTGCGTATATCGAAAATTGAGAAAGAATGTGAGAAACATTATTCATGCGGACACAGAAATATATAGAACACACACACACACACACAAATATATAGAACAGACGCACACACACACACACACATGCAGACAAATAAAATCACGTGTGTATCTAAAAATGGATGTACGCTTGCAGTGGACAAGTCTGTTTCGGAAAGCTGCCATTAACAGACGACAAACTTACTTGGCCAAAAAACAGCAACATCTTCACAAAACATGAAGTGAATGATGGGAAATAAACGGAGACTAAAGTAAATATTATTAGATTATTCTTATCTTAAGCTACTTTCTCATCAAGGCGATGTTTTGCTTTTTTGCTCTTGTTTTTTTTAAGCTTCACTTCATTTAAGTACTATCCAGAGATGAAAAACATGCAAACAGCCACAAAACACCGCCACCAGCACCACAAGACCAGCAACAACAGCAGTAATAATAATAATAATAATAATAATAATAATAATAATAATAATAATAATAATAATAATAATAATGATGATAATATGGACAATAATAGTGAAATTTCATTATCGTGGAGATATCACTAATTGTCTTCATCGAGTTGTATTCTACTAAATATTGTAGGCGACTTCCATGCGCGTATATTAAGTTACCCTCCGGAGCGTATATAGAAATACGTCCATCTGAGTGCCTCACACACACACACACACACACACGTATGTATATATATATGTATATATATATATATATATATATATACACACACACACAGAGGCATATGTATATATATATATATATATACATGTATGTATATATATTAATGTGTGTGAGGCGCTCACATGTATATATATATAGACAGAGAGGGGGGGGAGACGAGTGTGTATATGCGTGTATTTGTGAGTGAGTGTATAAATTGGTTTCCATTTGGCAGAGCTAGCTATCTGCTTGCATGTGTCATTCGCGTCTTCAACGCCAGACAATCACTCGGCCAAGTACAAGACTAACGTTTTAATGGTTGATTAAAGTCTCCCGATACAGAGACGGAAAGAGTGAAAGGTTGAGACGTGAAGAGATAAACCACAAACACACACACACGCGCGCGCGCGCGCGCACACACACACACACACACACGCACACACACACACACACACATACACACACACACATATAGTACATCGTACATATATATGTATGCATGTATGTACATACGTCAATATATATTATATATACACCTATAGTTACACACAAATGCACACACTCACACGCAATATATATATGTATATATATATGCATGTATATACATATTGTTTGATAAATATATATATATAACATATACACGTATATATATACATATATATAAGCACATATAGTTATATCTATAAGTGTATATATATATATATATATATAT
>NC_068981.1:1487508-1488682 GCF_001194135.2 Octopus bimaculoides | reverse complement strand
CATCCTCTCAATGATTAGCCCGAGATGAATTTTAAAATGAGAATATCTGAAATAAACTCGACTGCTTTCACAAACGAGAATATTAAAAATGAACCCAACCGCTCTCAAAAATTAAGTTAAAAAGACCGGAAAAATAATCCAGAATTCTTGTCCGGCACCAGATCGATTCCCAATTCTAATCAGTTCGAGTTAGTCAGGAGGCCAAACATCCCTGAAAGTTTCATCCGAATCCATCCAGCGGTTCTTGAGATATCTTGTCCACGGACAAACAGACAAACAAACATGACTGAAAACAATACCTCCGCCTTCGCTGAGGAGGAGGTAGTGGTAATAAACTGACTGAAAATTGTGACCATGGGACTGTCTGATCACCTGCAACGAGCAAATGAACGGCTGTTAAAGTTGTGTCTGAAACACGAAGACACCAAAAAGTTGCCGTCTGTGACGAAAAACGCAACAAATATACCTTGAGACATAGACATGCAACAAGAAGAACTAATACCCGAGCTTTCATGGTAAAGCAAATGAAAAGCATAGCCAAACAAACCAGCTTCCAATATATTAAAGAGAGATTAGATCGACCCCAGTACACAACTGGTATTTAATATAGGATGAAAAGACAAAGTCGACCTCGGCAGAATTTGAACTCAGAACGTAGCAGTAGACGAAATACCGCTAAGCATTTCGCTCGGCCTCGCTAACGTTTCCGCCAACTCATCGCCTTATGAGGACTTGGGACTAAAATCAGAAAAAATATGGCATCGCCAAACAACAAAATTGCTAATTATTATTATCGGGGCACTTGGAAGGCGGTGAGCTGGCGGAGTCGTTAGCACGCTGGACGAAATGCTTAGCAGTATTTCGCCCGTCTTTAAGTTCTGAGTTCAAATTTCGCCGAAGTCGACTTTGCCTTTCATCTTTTCGAGGTCCATAAAATAAAAACCAGTTGAGCACTGGGATCGATGTAATCGACTTAGCCCCTCCCCACAAATTTAAGGCCTTATACCTAGAGTAGAAAGGATCATTGAGGCACTTGGTATATGAAGAGGCGAAAACAAATATGTAGACCAACATTTTAGAAAAACTTATTATTATTATAATTTCTGGCCTGTTTCAAAATGCTAAAAACTATTATATCTCGTTGTAAAAGACAAGCAAACAACTTATATATATA
>NC_068981.1:1484338-1486905 GCF_001194135.2 Octopus bimaculoides | reverse complement strand
AGAGAGAGAGAGAGAGAGAGAGAGAGAGAGAGAAAATTAATTCTCAGACGCAGAATAATGCTAACCGAATAGCAGGAATAGGATAAGATATCCATATTTTTGCAAAATAAATTTACCAGCGGCCAGCCATGAGACTCGTACATCCCTGTGATTACCGGTCATAGTGCTTTACCATTAAGCTAAACTGCCCACCGACAAATTAATCTGCAATTCTGTTACTGTTATTCTGCATTTGGGAATTAATTATTTCTGTATCTTTCCATACATCTCAACGCTTCTAAAGTATCGGTTGTCAAGCGATGTTGGGGGGACAAACACAGACACACAAACATATACACACACATACATATATATATATATATATATATATATATATATATATATATACATATATACGACGGGCCTCTTTCAGTTTCCGTCTACCAAATCCACTCACAAGGCTATGGTCGGCCCGAGGCTATAGTAGAAGACACGTGCCCAAGGTGCTACGCAGTGGCACTGAACCCGGAACCATGTGGTTGGTAAGCAAGGTACTTACCACACAGCCACTCCTACGCCTATATATATATTATTGCTACAAGCATCCATTTTCTATTATTATTTGTAATTTATCACAATAATTACTGACTCCGTCTTTTAACTTGATAGCTGTAATCATTACTTCATTGATATTTTTAATCATTTAGTTTTTGAAGATAAAACTTTATGGACCCATATATTGGCTATTAGCAACAGTAGCAGTATTTGTGACAAATAATAAGTAGCACATCCAACTTAAAATAGTTTCGTTGTTTAGATCCCCATTCACGTGTTGTTAACGTGCCAGTCAAGCACCAGCTATATCGGCTGCCGAAATGATCGTCTGCACTGGTGGATGGTACTAATGTATCACGTGATTTCACCGTATCTACAGATCATGCCCGTACGTAAACCAGTAATAATGACCAAACAGCCATTGATGTTGCGTACAGTCGGTGTGGCCACGAATAAATTAGTTATTAGCGATATTAGCAGAGTTTGTAACGAATAGACATTAGAACATCCAACTAAAATTGGATGTGTTGTTTAGATCACCTTAAACTGCTATAAACGTTCAGTGATACTATTTCATATTGACGACCGGTGCTAATTAGCACCGACGGTATCGACTGAAGAAATGATCGACTGTATCATTGGATATCACTAACGTATCACGTGATTTCACCGTTCTGCGGATCAAAATCATTCATCTAATATACACAAGTAAATCACAGCTGTATATTTTAGCTGGTATTTATATTTTTGTCATGTTCCCACTTTCGCAACGTAACAAACTCCCACTTTCGCAACATATCAAATTTCCGGTTGACTCCCCACAAACCAAATAACTTATTTACGTCAGAAAAATTTAGAAACTTCGAGAGACATGAAATAATAAAGCTATAAATATTAACCTGTAAATATTGAGTCGAAGACCCTTGGGAACCCAACAGCATTCTTCAACTTTTTCTCTCCAAAGGATTTCTTCTGTTATTTATAGTTTTATCTACTTCGAGTTCTTTGTTAAAAACGAATTATTTCAAGTAATTTGTAGTTTATCATGATTGAAAGGACCGCATTGAGAAGGCGAATGAGAGAAAGAGTAGGAAATACCGTGAGCCGCGGTGGGGTTATGTCGAAGCAAGGAGTGGCAAGCACTGTGTGATCCCATGGAGGCGGGATGCGGAAGCTTTGCAGATCAATCCTTCTGCAGAGTTTACAGCTAACAGCATGCTGGGCATCACAGGGATCAGTAAGTAGAAGGCCATCGAACTGACAAAGGTGAATTGACAAAATCCTTAGTGCTTTCACAAAATCTCTCATAGAATTTGTTACGTTTTCACCGAAGTCGACGCTGCCTTTCATTCTTCCGGGAGTACCAGTTTGGAGCGATGGGTTGGCGAAAGCAGCAGCGCATCGGACGGGGCACTTTCTAGTACCTACCTGTTCCACTTCTGAGTTCAAACTTTCGCCGTGATCACCTTCGTCTCTCATCCTTTCGGAGGTCGATAAAAAAGTACGATTTCCGCGCGACGGTTTGGCTGAAATATAAGAATATCAGACAAGATTAATTCTAGCATCACTTTACTTCGAGTCTATGCATTCTCGGTTCAAGTCCTGCCTTCGTCACCAAAAAATGGCGGCATTTCTGTCGAGAGCAGTGACCGACAAGTAATATCAGCAATTAACAAAGAAACGGAGACAGATTCTGTGGCTCAATCGGAAGATCAGCAGCCACCACCACCATCACTACCATCATCATCATAACTACCATCCCCATTTCCACCATTACCATCACCACCACTACCACCACCATCGCCACCACCTCTGGCGCCGCCGCCGCCGCCGCCGCCACCGCCATCGGATTCATCTCCTCCATTTCCTCTACCATGCAAAATTAACATTGTTGGAACAAAATGATTTATATATTCATTATGTATGTTATTAATTTTACTGATTGGACAACTCTCAATAGCAACTATAATTTATTTGTTTATAACACACATATATACACATGTATATATATATATATATATATATATATATAT
>NC_068981.1:1481331-1484168 GCF_001194135.2 Octopus bimaculoides | reverse complement strand
TAGGTATGTATCTATGCATGTATACAAATGTATATGTAGACATATATATGTGTGTATATATATATATATATATGCATATATGTACGTACGTATGCATATATATATATGTTGACATATATATGTATGTATATATGTATGTATGTATGTATACATATATACATACATACACACATACACACACACACATATATATATATACATACTCTCTTCAGGAATATTTTGCTTGCTTTAAAGATTTTGTAGTCTTGTAGCCTGTTTGTTTGTTTTGGGTTTTTTATTTATTTTTTGTTTGTTTGCTGTTTTTTTTCTCATGAGCAAAATTTAAATCCCCCATCTCCAGGGAGATTAAGACTACGTTTCTCCTCCTCCTTCTTCTCCTTTCTGCTACAAGAACATCATTGTATATAATCGCTAAATTAATGGTTTGTGTTACATCTCTGCTAGAACTAGTCTATTAACACCTGCACGCACCTTTCAAAAGCCACTTCATCAATTTAATTAAACTACACAGATGAAGTGTCGAATGATCAATGAGCAAGGCAATAAATAAATAAACAAACAAATAAATAAGTAAATATGTAAATAAAAAAAGACGAAGGAGCATAGGTGTGTGTACATCTGTTTGTGAGGTTATCATGTAAGATAAGAGTGAAACAAAGTACGTATAAATAACCTTGTTTCAAGCACTAGTTCTTTATTAGAGATTTTTGTTATTCATTTTGTTTAAAGGTGACGGCCGCTGCTGCTGATGCTGTGGCGGATGCAGTGGTTGTCGTTTGCTGTTGCTGCTGTTACTGCTACTGCTGGTGTACTGGCTGTTGTAGTTGCTGCTGCTGCTGCTGCTATTGCAACAGCGCGAGTCAGAGATATGTCTCCTTAAGTACACTTCTAAACTGTTAATCCCTATTTGTTTGTCGTGTCTACTAATATTTAGATTTGACGACAACTCCCTGCACTGCGCCGTTCGTTGCTAATTCCAGATGTAGACCTTGTGTAGACACTAGAGAAAAAGAAAACAACTCTCTTTAAATAATAATAATAATAATAATAATAATAATATTCAGACAAATACATAACAAAAACACCAGGACTTACAAATATATATAACATACAGAAAATTGCACTACTGGGTACTGCACACATTCTATGCAAAACACTTTCAATACAGTGAACATAAGAGCACCACAGCAAACCACAGCACATACCCAAGGCGCACAGAGCTGCGCTCGGTAGTGAAGTGAAAGCACGTTATAAAATTAAGACTACTGAACAATAATAATAATAATAATAATAATAATAATAATAATAATAATAATAATAATAAACCATCCTTTGGAACTTCCCAATAGAAGCAGACAGAAAAATTGACTCCAATGGACCAGACATTGTGATCAAGGACTACAATAGAGGTACTTGTCTCTTAATAGATATATCTGTTCCACAAGATCAAAATGTCTCAAGAAAGGAATCTGTAAAGCTTTCTCACTATAAAGATCCGCAACTTGAAATCACAAAATTGTGGAAGCTTAGTACTACGATAATACCAGTTGTAACTGGTGTGTTGGGAATGATAAAGAAGGGAGCTGAGAAGTATATTAAGCAACTCCCTGGTAACTCCAATCTCCGTGAACTAGAAAAGATAATCTTGATGGGTACAGCCCATATACTACGGAAAGCACTCTCCATCTAAAATGGAATAAATGTGGTGATAGTTTTTGCATGCATAGCAAAACAAAAGTACCCTTGCTACTCTTGGCCTCCGGAGGATGCCCGGTGTTCAGGGAGCTGAAAAAAAGTTATAACGAAAGGAAACCCTAAATGATGGCTCTCATGGCTTTTGATCTTAACTGATTGGAAGTGTTATCATGTACATTGTTTTGTCATGGTATAAAACATGGGCCACGGCAAATATTCTGCTCAATACCACAGATTTACTTGTCAGTTCTATTCCAATCTCCTTCTGCCATTTGTCTTTATCTTTCCTTCCACTTCCCGATTCACCAATTATTATATACAGCTTTCATATTCCATATTCTTGCAATTTCAAATTTTAAGGGATTGTATTTTTTTCCGTCTTCTTTCTTTCGGATCCTGAAATCAAACGGACATGATGGATCAATTAGTAAGCAACTTCGCTTTTCCTTGTCTATTATTATGTCTGGTCTATTATTTTCTAGCTTCTTGTCTGCTGAATAAGAAAGTTCCACAAAATCTAACATTTCTCCGACTTCTGTACTCTTTCGACTCCAGTACTCTTTCGACTCTTGTACTCTTTCGACTCCTGTACTCTTTCGACTCCTGTACTCTTTCGACTCCAGTACTCTTTCGACTCCTGTACTCTTTCGACTCCAGTATTCTTTCGACTCCAGTACTCTTTCGACTCCTGTACTCTTTCGACTCCTGTACTCTTTTGTACTTCGTGTCTCCAGTTTCAAATCCCCATTTCTGGCAATTCTTCCAATGTAAAACTTTTACTGCTTGGTCATGCCTCCATTTCTTATATTCTTCCTGTGCCAAATTGAGACATTCTGCCCACAATGTGTACCCCTGTCTCGTTCCAAGTTCCACAGACTCTACATTTTTCTGATAAATTATAATTATAATTATTATTATTATCATTATTATTATTATTATTATTATTATTATTATTATTATTATTATTATTATTGTTGTTGTTGTTGTTGTTGCTGCTGCTGCTTTATATACACACATTGTATATTGTATACATATATATATACATATATATATACATATATATATATATATTTATATATGTATATTGTATACATTTATATATATATATATATATATATATATATATATATATATATATATAT
>NC_068981.1:1474210-1475513 GCF_001194135.2 Octopus bimaculoides | reverse complement strand
AAAAAGATTTTATACACAAAATATTGTGAGCATTTAAGTCTACATTCGCCCACGACACCTATTTCATGACCTTCGCACAACAATGTAAACACGCTGTCCAAAACTGAAATCAAGGGCAGAAATATATATATATAACGGAGATGTACTTGCGTAGCAAGTGACCTAATCTGAGATCGTGTGCTGGAGCAAAAACAGTTGCAACGTGGAAGGTGTTTATATGCCATTTAAAATAACACATTCCGTGCTGCATGGAATTTTGTCAGTGAAAAGGTCGCGGTCTCAAAGCGACGAAAATATTTTGACAAATTAAATTTAAATGTTGAAGTGAATCTAACGGTGTTTGTGTGGTTTTAAATTGCTTATAAACATCTTCCACGTTGCAATTGTGCAAAACAAGGCGTGGAAAATAGTATTCGAATACCAAAGATAGGGCAATATATTTTTATTAATGCTGCAAAATTATCACTGAACTGGTACTCAGAGTTTCACGTTCCCGTTCATCGAATACAATTTTCTTACTACCGGCCGTTCTTGCGCCTATATACATACACGCATACATACGTACACGCATATATAATTGCCAATAAGCCACCTTTATTATTTTTTTTCTTTATCACAGGTTTTGTTGGAGCCCCAGAAGTTTGCATGCATAGCGGGCTTACTACCTCTAACCTACGGTACCATGCTATCCGCTCTTTTCAACTATCTAATACGTTCCTGATTATTCTGGTCGTGCCAAGGAGGAAAACCTTTCATAACAGTTCTCCTGGGCACTCTATTCCAATTTCCTTTATATTCCTCTTGATGCCTTCTGATACTGTCCCCAAGGACCCAACAATAATTGGCACTATCTTCGTCTTCTTCATTTTCCATAGCCAGGATATTTTGTACTTAAGAGGATTGTATTTATCGTATCTTTTTACCTTGCGCTACCCAGTTGTGTCGAAAACTCACAAATCATTTTGCTGGGTATGATGGAAAGTGTCAGCTGTCCACAGCCAGCAGACTAAAGTGACACTTGTTAACTGATCGTGCTTCAAGAACTCTGCGAAGAATTCTTGCAGTTCCAAGCAATGCTGGTTTTTGTATGTGTTCTACCTTCACACTTGCACCGATCTTTTCCAGCTATGTTGGTTTGTTGAGTGCTGATACTTTCAAGAGCACCAATTACTATTGGTATCACGTCTACTCTCCTCATTGACCACAACTTTCGTATTTCCCACTTTGAATCGTCACAGTTGTTTATTTTTTCTTCTTTCACATTGTATGTGTATATACATACATACATATATATATATATATA
>NC_068981.1:1472604-1473973 GCF_001194135.2 Octopus bimaculoides | reverse complement strand
ATATATATATATATATATATACACACATATAAAAGATAAACATATATATATAAGCGCGTGCTTGTGTGTGTGTGTATCGGTGAGAAAATTGCCAACAAAATCTGTATGTCGAACAAGCAAATGGAATGGCTGACAAAAACTTTACAAATGGTGAGTGTTTGAGGTAGTGTGCCAAGTTGGATATAAACATATTTAAAGATATTTGCTTATATTACGTAATATGCATTACGTATACTAGTGTGTGTAGTGGTGCTTACTAGTATGCGTGTACAAATACCTATGCGCACGTATAGACGAGAGCGAAAGAGGCACAGAGAGAGGAGGAAGAGAGAAAGAGAAGATTATAAAGAGAGAGAGAGAGAGAGAGACACTGAATGAAGCAGACGAACTGGTAGAGGAAGAGGCAGACGAGAGACAGAGAAATAGATTGAATGACAGAGAGGAAAGGAATAAGAGAAAATGCCGGGATATGTAAAATTTCGAAAATGTCGATCTGCAGAATGAAGAGAGCAGGCGTTGAGCAATTTTAAGAAAGAGAAGGAATCTCGTGATTGACTGACTGACAAACTCGTAATGACAGCCTAACTGGGAAATAGTCGGACAGAGAAATATTTGAATGTAAGGCTCCAGGATGTCGAGGTGAATGGTGATAATGTAGGCAGGCGAGAAAGATGAAAGATTCGGCCGAGAGAGACAGAGAGATGGAGAGAGAGAGAGAGAGAGAGAGAGAGAGAGAGAGAGAGAGAGAGAAAGAAAGAGAGAGAGAATATGGAGTGAAGGAGTGGGAGGAGGAATGGGGGACTATTTTGGGTGGGGAAATTCTTTAGGGCGATTTCTGAGATGTGATGCAAAGAAGTGGTGAAAGAACTAAGCAACGTTATTAACAACAATGGATTGTTGTAACAATTACTACATGAACTGAAGAGAATCTGCGTGTCTATATATATATATACATATATATATATATATACGCGCGCACACAAACACACACACACACACAAACACACACATACATAAGACGTCATTACAGGCTATGTGGTAAGAAGTTTGCTTCCCATCCATATGATTCTGGGTTCGGTCTCACTGTATGGAACCCTGGGTAAATGTCTTCTGCTATAATTTCGGGCCGACTGAAGCGTTGCGAGTGGATTTGGTAGACGGAAAGTGAAAGAAGCCCGTCGTATTTACCTGTGTATGTGTATGTGTGTGTGTGTGTGTGTCCATGTGTGTGTATATGTGTAACTTTTATCTTTTACTTTTCCAGTCATTGGATTGCGGTCATGACCGCATTGAAGGGTTTTAGTCGAACAAATCGACCCCGATGCTTTTTGTTTTAAAGCCTGCTACTTTTTCTAGTGTTCTCTTTTAC
>NC_068981.1:1471437-1472455 GCF_001194135.2 Octopus bimaculoides | reverse complement strand
TATATATATATATATATATATATATGCTTATGAGATAAGATATGCTTATAAGATAATTTTGGAGTTCTCTAGTCAGAATATTTTAATGTGTGACTGTATGTATTTACCCCGCATGACTTCTGACATTAACCGCATGATCGACTGGTCCCCTCCCCACAAAATTTCGGATCTCGTGCCTAGAGTAGAAAGGCATCGATAGTGCGCTGGACGAAATGCTTAGCTTTATTTCTCCCCACGCTCTGTTCTGAATTCAAATTCCTTTCGAGGTCGACAAATTAAGTACCAGTAATCGACTAGTCCCCTCCCCACAAATATGAGGCCTTGTTTTGTCTCCAGTAGAAAGGGATTATTATTACTGTTCTTTCATTTTCATATTCTCATTCTTTTCCTTGTAATATTTCATCTACCCATCTCTTTTTTCCTTTTTCCTCTCCATATTTTCCAACTATTTCAACAATGTTAACACAGACTATCCTTGTTCGGTCCCATCATTTCAACCTAGACTCATCACCCACCTCCACCCTATTTCTTCTATTTTCTTCAAATATATTATTTCAAATAATACACCCCTATGAATAAAACAACAACAATAATGACAACAACAATAATGACAACAACAATAAAAAAGTGTTGATTGTTTAATGCAAAGACATTGTCGCAAAAATTCCAAATAATTCCAGTTCTTTAATTTCTTCATCTCAATTAGCAAGAGTATATAATGTTTGCCCCAAGAGAGTTTTGGCATTTCCTGCTAATTTTTGAATGCGGGTATATATGATTTTACGCATGATGTGTGCATGCGAGTATGTGTGTGTTTATTACTGTCGTATGATGTATGCACGGGTGCATATACGTGCATTTATGCTTTTACGCACGATCTATGGGTATACGTTTGAGTTTATGATTCAATGCATAATTTTGGATATGGGTATGTATGTATGTGTTTGTCTACATGCGATCTTTACATATGATGTAGGCATGTATATTCTTTTATTCTTTTTACTTGTTTCAGTCATTT
>NC_068981.1:1462163-1467776 GCF_001194135.2 Octopus bimaculoides | reverse complement strand
CACACACACACACACACACACACACACACACACACACACACACACACACACACACACACAAACATAATACAAACACACACAAGTTCACGCACGCGCACACACATTCACCCTAACTTCGTAATCGTTTGTATCTTTACCTATGGCGACTGTTTTAAACAACAGCCGACAGTTTAAGCATGTCTTGTTTTTGTTGTATCCAATTGTAAGGCTTCTGTCTACAATGTTGTTCTCGGCCTTGTTCTACTTCTGTACGATTAGCTGTGAATCCGTTTGCAAATGCATCGAAGCTTGTAACATAGGATTGTGCGGTTGATTAGAGTAACATCTACACGATTCACTCACCTTGTTTTTCAGTTACCCATAGCTTTGTCATTCAACACATTAAAGAATCTAAACAGAAAAAGTTGTCTGTATCAACGATTGCAACAGACGGATTCCTGTAAAATCAATAACATCAACTGAGAGAACGACAAGCTTGTATAATGTTTGAGCGGGATTTTACAAGCCAGATATAGAAAAATATCCGTTTCACTGAGTTTCGTTGGAACCAATCGAGAAAAATGAAACGAAACCATTGATTTATGCATACATGTTCTTTAAATCCTCATCTATCTATCTATCTATCTATCTATCTATCTATCTATCTATCTATCATCTGTCTGTCTCTCTGTCTCTCTGTCGGTCTGTCCGGCTAGCTTGCTGATGTCTGGCTGGCTGGTTGGCTGGCTGGCTCCTTATCAATCTACCTGTCTGTCTGTCTATCTGTTTTTCTATATGCCTAACAATGAACTTGTTTAAATAACGCTGTCTACATACATACTGGTATGTGTGCGCGTGTGTGTGTATATTTGTGTGTATGTGTGTGTGTGTGCGCGCGTTGTGTGTTTGTCTGTTTGTATATGCGTATACATACATACATACATACATACATACATACATACATACATACATACATACATACATACATACATATAGTGAGAAGATTCGATAATAAATTTTTCCACGTGCTGAATTGTAGTGAAAAATATGAAAAGGAAAACGCACAGAAATTTTGTTGGACAAGACAAATTTACGTATTTGTGTGTGTGTGTGTGTGTGTGTGTGTGTGTGTGTGTGTGTGTGTGTGTGTGTGTGTGTGTGTGTGTGCGTGCGTACGTACGTATGTATGAAATGAAATATTTACATAGTCGACCGTACAGGTTTCGCTTGTTCTAATTAGAACTAAGTTAGTCGGAAGAACAATTGATAGTTTTATCTCACACAATTCCGCAGTATTATGCTAGCAGAACCGTTAGCGTGTCGGACAAAATACTTAGCGGTATTCCTTCCACTACTTTAGGTTCTGAGTTCAACTCCCTTCGAGGGTAACTTTTGTTTTTATCATTTCTTGATAGCTAAGATGAAATACCAGTCAAGTTATGGAAACCGGGTACCCAGCTTATGAGTTGTTTCTTAACCACATGGTTACCGGTTCACTCCCACTGAGTGGTGCCTTGGACAAGTTGTTTTCTGCTATGACATCGGTCCGACCAAAGATTTGTGAGAGAATTTAGTAGATAGACGAAAGCATAAGGAAGTCTGTCATATTTATATGTGTGTGTGTATGTGTGTGTGTTTGTGAGTGTGTGTCTTTTTGTCTGTGATTGTTCTCCACCGCCGCTTGACAATCACTGTTGCTGTGTTTACGTCCGAGTACCAGGCTTAAAAAGAATAAGTGCTGATGTCGGTTTGCTCGATTAAACATTCTACAAGGCGGCGCCCCAGCATGACTGAAACAAGTAACAGATAAAAGATATCTATATTGCGCGCGCACCCACGTGTGTGCCCTCACGTGTGAAAACTTATATATGGGGCAATATAAGACAGAGTTAAACTTAGAAAAGAGTAGGTAAGTGAGAAGACCACCAAAAGGCAATCTCACTCGTTGATATTCTAATATCACAGAGATTCGTTTTCACATATTCTGAAAGACAAGAGAGAGAGAAAGAAATCCGGAAAAACAAAATAAAATAGAATGCAAGGCGCGCGCGCACACACACACACAAGCACACACACATACATACACACATACATACACACACACACAAGTACACACACATACACACACATACACACACATACACACCCACAAACACACAATACACACATACATACACACATATACACACACACATAAGTACACACATACACACGCACAACATACACACACATACACAAGCACACACTCATACACACAAACACACACATACACATACACACACACATACACACCCACAAACACACACATACACACATACATGCACACACATACACACATACATACACACACATACACAAGCACACACACAAACACACACACGCAAGCACACATACACACACACAAGCACACACACAAACACACACACAAACGCACATACACACACAAGCACACACACAAACACACAGGCACACACTCACACGAAAGAACTATAAAATAAGACAGCAAAAACTGAAGAAGAAATTGGTAACCATATTGTATTTTTTTATGGAGAATGGGATTAAGATTTGGATTATCTGCCGATTTCTAAACTACTTTGATATTGGGACAGTCGACCGTTGTCTTTTTGCTTCGATTCCTACGTTCTCCGAATCTCACTGGTTTTTTTTCTTTTTTCATTCTTTCATATATTTTGACAGATCCCTGGTTTTCTATTCGTTGTTACGTGTAAATATATATATGTGTGCGCGCGTGTATGTGTGTGTACATACATATATATATATATATGTATGCGTGTATGTGTATGTACGTATATGCATGTATGTGTATATATATATGTATATATATGTATATATATATATATATATATATACATATATATACATATATATAAACACACACATATATATATATATATATACAAATATATATATGTACAGATACACACACACACACACACACACACACACACATATATATATATATATATATATATATATATATATATATATATATATATATATATATATATAGCATGTATGTATGTATGTATGTATACTACTGTGTGTTGGTAGTTTAGGAATGTATAAAAGACAGGGGAATCCATAGCTCCTTGGGATTACTTCTGCTACAATTTCCTTCATTTTCTTTATTCCGTTCCCAACTTCTCAAATTTAGGGAATGTCATCCTTTCTTTTAATTCTGTTCTTTTTATTTTTTATTATTTATTTTTATATTTCTTTTTTTTTTTTTTATTCATTATTACTATTTTTATATGTTTTATAGCTTCCTTTTTATTTTTATATTGTTCTGTATTTGAGAATGGCTTTTGGTGTTCTCTTCCCTTGTTTCGTGATTGTGTGTGAATTTGAGAGAGTTGACCCCCCTTTCTCTCTTTCTCTCTTTCTCTTTCTCTTTCTCTCTTTGCGCATGTATGCGTGCATATAAACGTATATATCTGTATGTGTGTGCCAACAGATGAGGGCAATAATATCAAACTCTTTCATTCATTAAACGCCACATATCAGAGGAGGCTTCAAGTAGAAGAAAGGTAGCCAAGCTAAAAGCAGTGCTCCAGCATGACCGCAGCTGTCGTGCGGGAACTAGTAAAAGAATAAAAGAACATATACTTATGTATTTATATCCCGAAAATCTTATATGAATCTCCCCTCCGGGGTCATATGAACCGCGCATGAGAACCACTGGTCTATAACATGTTGTTTTTGCCGTTACCATTTATCTCCTGACAAGCCCTGATTCAGTTACCTCTCACCATGATGCTCCAAATGTGACCATCCAGTCTTTTATTTCTTCGAACAGTGCATCTGTAACTAGATTAGCTAATTTATATACATTCATTAACAGGCCGGTACTGCCCTGCGGACGTAAAAACATGATCATCCTCCAAGTCATTCACTCATATATGTATATATATGTATGTATGTATATATATATATATATATATATATATATATATATATATGATATAATAGTTACATGAGATATTTTGAGGTTGTATATCCGTATTAGAAATCAATGAGGATATTTGAAAATGCACACGGTGAATGTAAAGCGGTAATATGAAATGGTGGTATAAAATGATTTTAAAAGGAATCTTGTGCAGTGCAAAGTCTGACGGCCGTTTCGAGGTAGATACTGTTGAATCATTTCTAACCATAACAATCATCTACATTTCTCTCATGGGAGGTAATTTAAGAGGATTTACAAAAAGGATTTTTTATTTAAAAAAAAACACAAGAATTTTTAAGGAATTTAAAAATTCGAACGTTGTATCGAAAGAACATCTGTTCAGGCGAATAATATATAATAAGAGCTGAGTTTACATGTTTAAATATATTATTAAACTATTGAAAATAGTGTTTTAAGATGAATCCAAATGCACAATGAAAATAGGTTAAAATCATATAAACTAATTAATTTTTGGAAAAAAATTTAGACGTTGATAAATATTTATGCCTACAAAGAATTATGACATCCGAAATCTTATTAATTTTTTTTTTTTTATCAGTACGGAGTATATTGATTGATTCGTTTGTGCATAATTTACAATTTCTAGTGTGTGTATTGTTTGGTATGACCAATTCACTCTGAATTCTTTATTACGTATTTTTAAATTATTAATGTGGGTAACTAGTGCGGTTGAAATTTCTGTTTCTTGATTAATGAATGAATTTGTGTGCTCGCTATATCAAGTCTTAAAATTAATCGTGCTTCTTATGTATATCTCTTTTGATCCATTGAGGTTTGTAATCTCGACTTTATACACGACATTTCTCCTTAAACAGAATCCCTTTAAGGGACATAAATCCCAGATACGACAGTTACATGTTTTATTTCCGTGCTTCGCCTTTTTATTTTTGATATCTCGATTTTTATTATTATTCATATTCAAGTCAGCTATATTCTCATCTCTCTCCATGCCATAATTCCTAAATTTTAATCCATTTTTGGCAGCATTTATAGAACCTAGATTAGGCGTAGTTGAGTACGATAATTTAAGGCAGGATCTATTAAAAATGGGATAATATTTGTGGATTTATAACACTTTTGTTCCACCACTTTAATTTTTTCTGTCGTTTGTACTCTGTATAATTTGGACCTATTTAACATTGATATAAACATCTATGTGTTATCAATTCGTTTTGCAAGATTCCTGATGTGAAATCGTGTGTTGTTGTATTTCGGGATGTTCATTTTATTTATTTATTTATTTTTGCCAAATGAATACACGCACTATATATATTTTTCTTTACTCGTTTATTACTGTTCTTATTTTATCAGTTTAATCCGTGTCCATTGTCCGGAAATCTTTCGTCACCCACCTTTTTGCTTTCTCTTGTTTTGCATGTACACATATATACATATTTTGTATTTGGTGTATTTAATATATTTGATGTGTCTAATTTGTTTGCCCGCATAATTTCCTCTCTATACCCGTCCAAATTTATCCCTTTTATTGTCTTTCTTTTTCTTGCGGAATGATCCCCTGTAAAGACATCGCATCGGAATCTAAGCTTGAATCTTTTGAAGACTGTTAAGTGTCTTCTATATGGAGAATCGCTGGATCTCATCTGTGAACTGTATATATATATATATATATATATATATATATATAT
>NC_068981.1:1453298-1458488 GCF_001194135.2 Octopus bimaculoides | reverse complement strand
GATAGATAGATAGATAGATAGATAGATAGATAGATAGATAGATAGATAGATAGATAGATAGATAGATAGATAGATATAGATATATATATGCATATATATATGTGTATGTATAAGCATGTGCAGTAGTGTGTGTCAGCCTGTAAGCCTGCAAGGCTAAACATGCTCGATAATATATATACATACATATACATGTGTGTATACATACCTATACATAAGCACACACGAACGTATATGTGTACACATAAACACACACACACATACACACAAATATTTAACACATATTTACAAGTGTGTGCGTTTTTGCTTGTGAGTGTTCGACTATCGGATCTGTTTATATCCATTGTTTTTAAACACGACTGTAACTAGTGCTGAAGTCTATTCAATTTAAATAGCTGTACTTATAAATGTTTAATTAGATGTACATCAGGAAACTTAGTGAATCTTTGCCAACCATTGATTTTCTTCCATCTTTCATTGATTTTTCTTTTTGTTGCTCCACTGTTTATACTTTGTTTTGGCGTTAGCAGCTAAAAGTCTTAACCTCCAGTTAAGCAGCTGGTGAGAAGCCCAGTTGTACCGTTCATGTAGACATGCGTGCGTGCAAGCGTACGTGTGTGCGTGTGTGTGTGTGTGTGTGTGTGTGTGTGTGTGTGTGTGTGTGTGTGTGTGTGTGTGTGTGTGTGTGTGTGTGTGCGCGCGTGTCTATATATTATTATTATTACCACCATTTTCATCATCATCTTTCAATTCTGTTTCCATTTCTTGGCGAGTGTCTTCCTGACACCTAGAGCAGAGAAACGCACTATTATTATTATCATCATCATCATCCTCATCCTCATCATCATCATCATCATCCTCATCATCATCATCATCATCATCATTATTATTATCATTATTAATATTATTATTATTATTATTATCATTATTATTATTATTATTATTATTATTATTATTATTATTATTATTATTATTATTGCGAAAAATGGCAAGATTGGTTGGTACCTCTCTAAGTGTAGACCTGTGAGTCGGAGAGAAGGAATTGGAGAGGGCACTTGCTCCTAGGGTTTCAGGGAAATCTCGGACAGTGGGGTTCATCGATTATCCCCAGAGGCCTTTCTGTACCAGGAGGGCCACATTTCCATCATTCTCCACGCCACTTAAAAAGAACACCTTTTAACCTTTGTATGCTACGCATATGCCCCTTCTTTTCCAGTGTATACGGTGTACACTTCCTTTTGTTTTTTATCATTTCATTGTACGTAACCCCCACCCCAACACTTTATCTCCGTCTTTGTACTGTCCTCCTCATCTTTCGCCCTTGTGGCAAATAAATGAAATTATTATTATTTTCATATACACACAACAGATTTAGCATCATTGTGGAGGGCTGAGGTGAGCTGGCAGAATGGATAGCACGCCGGGGAAAATGCTTATCAGCATTTCGTCTGTCTTTACGTTCTGAGTTCAAATTCCGCCGAGGTCGACTTTGCCTTTCATGCTTTCGGGGTCGATAAAATAAGGACCAGTAACATACTGTGGTTGGTGTAATCGAGTTACCCCCTCCTCTGAGATGACTGGCCTTCTACCAACATTTGGAATCATCGTATTGTGGAGGGCTTTGTTTTCGTCTTTCAGAGGAAACAGCGGCTCCCAGTTGGCAAGTGTGTAAAGTACTTTGGGGTTGTGTTTGATTTCTTAGTGACCTCATCTGCAGCCCTTAGTCAATGTAAACGTTCATGCGTTTCTTGAAGTTGATATTTTTGCAACTCAAACTTTCTAATTGCTATCGATTAAGAATACTGAAGGTGACGGTGATTTTGTTCATCTTTTATATTTTACTGGTTTCAGTCAGAGGCTGGGGCCATGCTGCAGCACTCCTTTCGGTGAGTTTGTGCTTCCTTTCTGTACTGTTTTTTTTTTTTATTAAGTAGCGAGTTTTACAAAGCTGCTCTTCGTCGGGCCTTCGGCTGCAATGTGGGCTCATCTGGTACCTTAGTTAAAAATTTGTCCAGACGCTCTTTGAAGACCTCCACATCGCAAATTTCCGAAGCTGCTTGACAGAATGTTGAACAGTTGTGGACCCTAGAAACCCAAGCTGTTACAATACTGGGTCCTTATTCGAGAATATAAGATCTTGGGCATTATACTGTGCTGTCTATTTTGACAGTTGGTATAGATTTCAATTTCAAAGTTGAGAATTAGCCCGAGTTGATTTTTTTTTTTTTTTTTGATTCAGTTCTATATTTAAGAGATGAGGAATTGTGTACATTATTTACATTATTTACATTCGACGGATATTTGTCCCCATCTTGTTTGTTGTTAACACAACATTTCGGCTGATATACCTTCCAGCCTTCATCAGGTGTCTTGGAGAAATTTCGAACCTGGGTTCTCATACCTAAGGTATTTTTCGATGTTATTATTATTATTATTATTATTATTATTATTATTATTATTATTATTATTATTATTATTATTATTATTTTGTTAAATATTGCTATTCTTTTCGTTGAATAAAATTTGTTGAAAAAAAAGCCGCATTAATTATACACCAACCCAATAGCTTAGCTTTTGCTATGGCGAAGACTGTCTAATCGAGCTCCTACATCACTTTGATGATATTCCAAAGGTATTAGGAAAAGGTTCAAACTTCAGTGAGGCCTTCGGCAAACTAGACCATAACATTCTACCGTTAAAACCACTCAAAATTGGAGTCCGTAGAAAGCTGATATCCTGGATTAAGTATTTCCACTCAACCCATCGAAAATCACCAATGTTGTTCCCCAACGGTCTGCGTTAGGCCTTACTCTGCTTCATAAACGATATCACTAATGCTATCAAATTTGATTTTTACTTTATTTCATCGAACCCAAAGGGATCGATGGTCGACTTCAGCAAAGTTAACCTAAGCAAGATTTGAACTCAGAACGTAAAGTCCAAGAACAAATAACATCGTAGCAATTTCTTTCGACTAACGATCCTGCTAATTCTCCGCCCTAAAATGGTTTCAGATTTTGGCACGAAGTCATCGATTTTAGGAAAAAGTTTTAGTTGATTACATCGACCCTAGCACATGACTGGTACTTTATTTTATTGAGCCTGGAAGAATGAAAAGCAAAGCTGACCTCTTCGAGATTTAAACTCAGAACGCCAGAAGATGGAAAAAATACTGCAAATATTTTGTCCGACACTCTAACGATTCTGCCAGTCGTCTGCCTTGAAATGTGATATATGGTATAAAGTGAGTGAATGAGGGACTTTCTGTGTGGCCATTCAAAGTGCTGGAAACAACCTCATTCTGCTATAAATAACACTTTATTTTCTTTATACATTGGACAATGTAGTCTTTGATATACAATGTCTGAAAACAAAAGGCCGGTATGATCAGGACAAAACGAATGATCGATCAGATTTGATTTGGTGGACCAAACAATGCAACAACAACAAAAACAATAATAACATATTCAATATTACGAAGAACGAAATACTTGGTTAGACCAAAGGATGAAATATTGAGAAAACTTCAAAGAATTAATCATTTTTGGAAGTGAAAAAAATAGCCCAAAGATATTGAAATATCAAATAGTTAATTGTTTCCAGCGAGGAGTTAATATGATGTAGTTTTATACATCGTGGAACTAAATATCAAAGGAACAACCCATAGCAACTAATATTGTAATAACATCAAAAATATATTGACATTATATAATGATTTATTGTAAAAGCCCGAGAATCGAGTTTGAGACTACAATGAAAAGGATTCGAACTCGGAATATAAAAAGAGACAGCTATTTTAAAAATGAAGGAAATCACGAACGCAGGAGAATATGTAGGTTTTTGAGTGTTTTATGGTGTTTTTTTTAAAAAGAAATTTATTTGTATTTATATTTTCAAAACGATGATGCAAATAAATACACATATTTATCTCTCCAATTTCATATATTAATTTAAACTATATATATAGACACATACACATATTTATACATAAATATATGTGTGTGTGTCTGTGTCTTTATATGCTTATATAATTTATATGCGTAAATATGTGTGTGTGCGTGTGTGCGTTTATATGTTTATACATACACAAACAATACACATATGGGAGCACACAGGCAAACACGCGTGGATTTAGCTAGCGAGATTGCTTGTTAGATAGATAGATAGATAGAGAGAGAGAGAGAGAGAGAGAGAGAGAGAGAGACAGACAGAGAGACAGAGAGACAGAGAGAGAGAGACAGACAGACAGACAGACAGACAGACAGACAGACAGACAGGCAGGCAGGCAGGCAGGTAGGTAGGCAGGCAGGTAGGTAGGTAGGTAGATAGGTAGGCAGCGAGATACATACATACATACATACATACATACATACATACAGACAGACAGACAGACAGACATCGACAGGCAGACAGACTGACAGAAAATAGTCGAATTTTCCCTTTGGTTATTTGGTGTCAGTTTGGCACAAATAACAAGAGCGTAAGAGAAGACACGGAGAAAATGGTTTGGCAAGGAAGTAAAATGTCGGACAACCAGGAGCGAGAGTGACTTTCAATTTATCACCCAACAATATGGCGGTCGAGAACATGACATACGGACAAAAGACTACAGAAGGGGGCACCTGTCACATGGCGAATGAGTGAGCGAGGGAGGGAAAGGTAGCGGTAGGGATAGGAGGAAGATGAAGCGGGGTAGGTGGGGGTAGGATGAGTTAGGGTTAGCTGGGGTCTTAAGGAGGCTAATCACTCTTAGTCCCTAACAGCCGAGCTCCACTTAAGTCAGTCGCGAAGCCTTTCGTCACCACTGAATAATAATAATGATAATAATAATAATAATAATAATAATAATAATAATAATAATAATAATAATAATAATGATGATGATGATGATAATAAGTAATGGTTTTAAATTTTGCCACAAGGGCAGCCAGTTTGGGGAAGGGGATGAGTCGATTTCATCGACCCCAGCATTTCACTGGTACTTGATTTATCAAGTCCGAAAGAATGAGAGGCAAAGTCGACCTCGGCAAGAATTTGAACTCCAAACATAGCGGCAGACGAAATACTGCTAAGAAAATAATAATAATAATAATAATAATAATAATAATAATAATAATAATAATAATAATAATAATAATAATAATAATAATAATGATAATAATGATAATAATGATAATAATGATAATAATGATA
>NC_068981.1:1443969-1448649 GCF_001194135.2 Octopus bimaculoides | reverse complement strand
AAGGTATGCGATAAGGAAGAAAGAAAGGTCGATAGATATGACAGGTTAGCTTGGGAGGTTAAGCGGTTGTGGTCGATGAAAAAGGTAGCAATAGTACCAATAATTGTCAGAGCCCTGGAAACAGTGAGCAAAAATCTCGAGAAGTATGTGGAACAAATAGGGGCTGCAATAAGGGTGGAGCACTTGCAGAAAACAGCACTGCTTGGAACCGCTCGAATACTCTGGAAGGTGCTCGAAAAATAAGAGGTGTTACCATAGTTCACTGGTAGTGAACAGCTGACACCGTAGTACATCTCCAGCATTAGAAGCAGTGCAAAGGCAATGATGGTAATAAAAATAATAATAATAATAATGATAGTAATAATAATAATAATCCTTTCTGCTATAAACACAAGGTCTGCAAATTTAAGGGAGGGGGCCAGACGATTAGATCGACCCCAGTACTCAACTGGAACTTAATTTATCGACCCCGAAAAGAGGAAAGGCAAAGTCGATCTCGGTGAAATTTGAACTCAGAACGGAAGGACGGATGAAATGTCGCCAAACATTCTACCCGGCGCGCTAATGATTCTGCCAGCTCACAACCTTCAATACTAATAATCCTGTGTACTATAGGCACAATCCCTGAAATATGGGGGAGTGCGTATGTGGTACTTAATTAATCGACCCTGAAAGGATAAAAGGCAAAGTCGACCTTGATGGAATTTGAACTTAGAGCGTAGCGACGGGCGAAATACGGCAAAGCATATAGCCCAGCGTACAAACGATCCTTGCTGGTCACCCGCTTCAATAGTAAATATAATAATATTTTCTTTATTAGCCAAAAGAGCCGAACACAAAACAAAAAGAAAAAATACAGAAACAAGGAACAAGTGAGGTTTTTGCACAAAAACACGTGTATACAATAAAATGCAATAAAAATTAACAAAATTCTCCAAAAGAGGGAGGGGTGGTCCACTCAGAGCCAACCAAGGAACCCCGCATATCCTAGTTACTAAGGGTATCCCAGACAGGCATTTTTTTCTCGGTATCCCTTCCAGCTTGCAGGCTCATGTTCAGAATACGCCCATACACACGAACCATGCTGGCCACATTCACCCATCTTTCAGCAGAAATACTGGCTAGGGTGGGGGTTGGGGAGAATCGCCCTCTCCTCCCTCACTTTCCTTTTCGAGTAGAACTTGAAGACGTCGATGAGGGCTGGGCCGAAGAGGGAAGTGTCTGCCTTTAGTCTTTTCAACCTCGTTCACCACACGACATCTTTCGCTAAGTATTTTTCCCGGTGTGCTAACGATTATGCCAGCTCGCCTCCTTAATAACAAGAGCACTCAGAGAGCGCAAACCTCCGCCAAGGCAACACCAACGTCCTCTCAACGATTAGCCGGAGATGATTTTTAAAATGAGAATATCTGAAATAAACTCAACTGCTCTCACAAACGAGAATACTAAAAATGAACCCGACCGCTCTCAAAAATTAAGTAAACAAAAAAGGAAAAATAATCCAGAATCCTTGTCCGGTACTGGATCGATCCCAAAATCTAATCAGTTCGTGCCAGTTGCGAGGACAAACATCCCTGAAAGTTTTATCCGAATCCACGCAGTGGTTCTTGAGATATCATGTCCACGGACAAAGAAACACGGCTGAAAACTAACTCCGCCCTCGCTAAGGCGGTGGTAATAATGATTTCTTTACTGACCACAAAGCGTTTATATAAAAAAAAAATAACATTATGGACGACACAGGACAAAACATTGAATGTGTGTGTGTGTGTGCGTGTGTGTGTGTCTGAGCGCGCTCGTGTTATGAGGGTTTCGTGTATAAACAGGTTTAACGTAAAAAAAAATATTTTAACAATGTGTAATCCTCAATACGATAGAGACATTCGAGGGTTACCAGGCAGTGGCTCTCATGACTTCTGATCTTAACTGATTGGAAGTGTTAGCATGTACATTGTTTTGTCTTGGTATAAAAGATGGGTTACAGCAAATATTCTGCTTAATACCAAAGATTTGCATGTCAGTTGTTTGACCGTAACCAGTTGAGCAAGAAAATTTTAACTGGTCCCTACCTGCAAGGTTATGCGCTATTTATCTGGATATGAGATCACCATGTCATGCAAATATGTTTGTGATGCATGTGCCTCGCATACCCTTATCAGACGGGTAGTCATGATGGGTATAATGGGCTTCGTATATTTGTACCCTAGAATCACTTTGATGGCGTCCATTGCTCTCATAATAATAATAATTATTATTATTTCTACTCCCGGCACAAAGCCTTCAAAATTTGGGGGGAAGAGGTCTAGTCGATTATAACGATCCCAGTGCGTAACTGCTACTTATTTCATCGACCCAGAAAGGAAGAAAGACAAAGTTGATCTCGGAGCAATTTGAACTCAGAACGTAGTAACGGGTGAAATACCGCCAAGCATTCCATCCGGCGTGCTAACGATTCTGCCAGCTCGGCGCCTTTATTGTGTCAATTAATAACCCTTTCTAAGTTAGGCACAAGGCTGAAATTTGGAGGAAGGAATTAAATCGATAAATCGATCCAGCGCGTAACTAGTAGTTATTTAATCGAACCCCGAAAGGGATGAAAGGCAAAGTCGACCTCGGGGGAATTTGAACTCAGAACGTAGCGGCAGACGAAATACCTGTAAGCATTTCGATCAGCGTGCTAACGATTCTGCCAGCTAATAATAAAAATATATATTCACTTATATTTTCATTCCATTTCCTTCTTTGTAACATGTGTGTGTGTGTGTGTGTGTGTGTGTGTGTGTTCTAGGCTATAGTGAAGCAGGCAAACCACTGGATTTGGTTAAAATGATGAGCAATGGCGAGAAGAATATTGAGTGAAATTCTTGTAACCAGTCGACAGAGTAAGTGAGGACTCATCTCAATAACGGTCGGGGGCTGTTAAGACGAGGGCCCCCGAAATGGTGCACATTCCCTCCTGATGACTCCAAATGGTAGCACTTGCATTTGCAAATCGTTTGAAAATAATGTGCGTGCGGGTGTGTCTGTGTGTGTGTGTGTGTGTGTGTGTGTGTGTGTAATGAGAGAGACAGCACAGGCTTCTACACAGCTTCCGTCCATCAAATCCACTGAGAAAACATTGGTCAGTCCGGGGTTACAGAAGAAAAAAAAAAACTTAGTCAAAGTACCGCGCAGTAGGAATGAACACGAAACCACGTCACTGAAAATGGAGCTTCTTAACCGCACAGCCGGCCATACATTGCTTCAGGATTACCACTCACAAGAACAGTTGCTATCATAAATTATCATAACTTCCTGCCAAATCAGCTCAAATGGAAATAAGACTCATTAGCGCGTTCTGTGATGATTGTTGTTAAATGATGTTTTAACAATCAACTTTCCTGTAACTCCCACTGATCAATCATTTTACTACAACTCGCTATCAACAATAACTCTTTAAAATAGTAAACTCTTGTCCATTGTATACTTTCTCCACAAAGTTTCTTTTTCCGTTCTCAATGACTGATAAATTATTAAAAGCCGACGACACTTGAAACAATATTTCTAAACGTTGTAATCCATTTTCAAACATGTAACTCTCTTCATTGCCTTATTTTTTTCCCAAATATATCCATTTTCATATATATATATATATATATATATATATGATATAATATAGAATATATATAGTATAATATATATGTATATATGTATACACACACACACACACACACATATATATATATATACATATATATATACATACATATATATACATCATATATATACATATGATATAATATAGAATATATATAGTATAATATATATGTATATATAATATATTATATATAATATATGTGTATATATGTATATATGTATACATGTATATATATATATATATATATATATATATATATATATATTCTTATATATATTCTTATATATGTATTTATATTCATATATTTATATATGTATACGAAAATATGTGTGTGTTTGCGTGTATACATCTGTTTGTGTGTATGTGTGTGTGTGTGTTTGTAGAATGTCTTTAATTTTCATGTTATAAATTCTAACTCGTTTCTCAAGTAGCTGACCATAAAATGGTGACCACCACCACGGATTCTCATTCCATTCTTACTTATAGTTTCCATCTCGAACCAGAACGCTCTACCGAAATTATGTTGCCTTGTGTGTCTTCATCGTCATCACCACCGCCACCATCATCATCATTATTAGTTTTTCCTCATCCTTCAGTTTTGTTTCCATTTCTTGCCGACTGTCTTCTCGACACCGAGGACAAAGAAACTCACTGTGCACACTGACAGGCCAATTAAATAAACATACTAGATTGTTCATTTACAAAAATTCAAATAAACCCTGTAAAAAAAGTATATTTTCATCCAAAGTTATCGTTCTCACAGCGACAATGTTCTTCTCAATACGTGTGACGTACCAGTTAAAAGATTTCTTGTAAGGATGATGAACCGGGGATCATTCTTAAATAATTTTCAGATAGGCGCAGGAGTGGCTATGTGGTAAAGTAGCCTGCTTACCAGCCACATGGTTCCGGGTTCAGTCCCACTACGTGGCACCTTGGGCAAGTGTCTTCTACTATACCCTCGGGCCGACCAAAGCCATGTGAGTGGATTTGGTAGACGGAAACTGAATGCCCGTCGTATATATATATATATATATATATAT
>NC_068981.1:1439395-1443699 GCF_001194135.2 Octopus bimaculoides | reverse complement strand
ATGCTGGTGTGTTTACGTCTCCGTAACTTAGCAGTTCGGCAAAAAGAGACCGATAGAATAAGTACTAGGCTTATAAAGAATAAGTCCTGGGGTCGATTTTTTTGACTAAAGGCAGTGCTCCAGCATGGCCGCAGTCAAATGACTGAAATAAGTAAAGAGAGTAAAGATCCCTTTTTTTTTCATCACTGCAAGCGTTCTTACAATCATTGATATTGGAATCGCCTTCAGATGTCACATGATTTCCAGTTCAAGCAGCTCTGGGTGCCTTCGCTGCTTCGGTCATGTGTTTGTCTGAATGCTTTTTAGTTATACCGAATGCGCCTACAATGATTTGGGATTGTTTCTGTCATTAGGATCCTCACCTCGCTCAAGCCGTGCCCCCGATGCTGTATTATCCTTAACGTCCTGTGTATTCTTTTGAAACTCTCTATGCATTCTCATTTCAAGAAGGTCTTCTTTTCTCTTCTCTGCTTTTCGGTTAAACTCTATACTAATTCGTCCTATGCCACCATTCTTTCTTTTCATATACAGGCTGTTTGGAGTTAACACTTAAGACTATCTTTAGCGCTCCCTGAATAAATGGTAACCAAAGGATCATTCTCAAATAATTTTTAGTTCTTTTATTGGTCATTTCAAGTGTTCCTACAATCATTGGTATTGTAACCGTCTCGAGATGCTACCTTTGCTCCAACTACTGTCGTCATCTGCCCAACGTTCTCTTTTAGTTTTATTTTCGCTTGCGCAGTGACATTAGTAGAGGGGCCTTCCTGTTCAGAGGTATCTTTTCCGTCGATCACCCTCTTTTGCTGTATGCTATTTTTGTTTTTGTATCTTAAGCGCCTCAAGCTCATAGATAGAAATTAGTCTTTATTTGATTTCGAAGTTTCATTTCCATCGTTCTTTTTCTCTAGTTAAAATGAGACGTGTTCCATTTTAAGTTTATCGTTATTATTATGAGTCGCTTTTAATTTGTTTAAACACTGTGTCCTCTATGTTGTCTTGTTCGTGTACGCGATGTACAGTGCATGTGTAAATTATACAAACATTATGTTTATGTGTATTTGTGTAGAGATGAGATTTCAGATACAATTATAATTTGTACTCATTGTTTTTTCTGTAGCGACATCGCATTCTCGTGTATTGCTTCACTTCATGTATAGGCGAGTCGTATCACTGCATATTGTTTGTATCATCACACGCTTGTTTTTCTGCGATAACCTACTTGACAGGAACTTATATTTCATATATGAGAGAAATATTTCGGTATCCTGATCTGATTTACATTAGGGACCAATTTTCTGTAATATTTTTGCTGTTTCTTAAATCCTGTTTACTGACGACCACAGATTATCATTATTATTATTATTATTATTATTATTATTGAGTGAGAGAGCAGTGCATGCCATCAAAGTGATACTGGGGTACAAATATACGAAGCCCATTATACCCATCATGACTACCCGCCAGATATGGGCACACCAGGTACATGCATCACAACCATATGTGCGAGACATGGTGATCTCATATCAAGATAAACAGCGCATGACCTTGCAGGTGGGACCCAGTTAGAATTTTCTTCAGGTCGAGTAGCCCATTCCGCTCACAAGGTCCCTGAATAAGGTTTGTTTAAGGATGTTGAGCAAAATACCCATGTTTTCAAAGGTGAATTATTCAAACCCCCAAGAATTCCTCTCAACACATAGCTATGATGCTCCCCCACTACTTCTGCTCGTGATCAGAGATGCACATATCGTCAGCCACCAAGGGACATGCTCAACTGGTTAAGGTCAAACAACTGACAAGCAAATCTGTAGTATTAAGCAGAATATTTGCTGTAGCCCATCTTTTATACCAAGACAAAACAATGTACATCATAACACTTCCAATCAATTAAGATCAGAAGCCATTAGAACCACTACCTGGTACTGCATCCGGGCAGTTATTATTATTATTATTATTATTATTATTATTACTATTATTATTGCTATGCAACATTTGATAGTTCCAGACATATTTCTACTGCATCACCTGCTGCACCTCCGTGTTGCTAAGATGTGTGTGCAGCATTGTGTCTTCTCTTGTTGGGGATGTGCAAACTCTTCGCATTATTGTATTGCATCAGTTTGTTGTGTTGTGGAGCCTGGTTGCAATATTTTGTTGTATTAGTGTTTGTATTGCATGCTGTGTGCATAAGGTGCAGGAGTGCCTGTGTGGTAAGTAGCTTGCTTACCAACCACATGGTCATGGGTTCAGTCCCACTGCGTGGCACCTTGGGCAAGTGTCTTCTACTGTAGCCTCGGGCCGACCAAAGCTTTGTGAGTGGATTTGGTAGACGGAAACTGGAAGAAGCCCGTCGTATATGTATATATATATGTGTGTGTGTGTGTATGTGTGTATATGTTTGTGTGTCCGTGTTTGTCACCCTCCCAACATCGCTTGACAACCGATGCTGGTGTGTTAACGTCCCCGTAACTATAGCCGTTCGACAAAAGAGACCGATAGAATAAGTACTAGGCTTACACAGAATAAGTCCTGTGATCGGTTTGCTCGACTAAAGGCGGTGCTCCAGCATGGCCACAGTCAAATGACTGAAAGAAGTAAAAGAAAAACAGAAAAAGCGCTAGTTATGTTCTTCTGTTGGGTATCCACCCTGTAGAGTACATGTTGTGGGGGTTGTTTATTTTATTGGATACTAGCAGTAATATCGTCGTTTATCGGGTAATTACTTTTACTCTTTCTCGGGAGTAACATTCAAAGTGTTATTATATAGAGAGATTTACTCCTCCTGTATATGTGCATTTTATATGAAAAAGAAATAAAACATGTAATAACTGAAGTAGAAAAAAGATCAATTTCATACACGAACTTCTGTTTGTTTATTATATGACAATAATAAGTGAGTTGTATGTGTTATTTTATATATCAATACAGTAATGGCGATTATATAATACACAAGACTTTGGTCGGCATGGAGCTGTAATAAAAGAGACCACACAGCCACGCCTATAAAGGAAAGACACATGTTTGATAATATACTCCTTGATACAATATGCTTAATAGAAAGATGAGATATTTTTACGGTGAGAAGACCTTTGATTTTAATATTTACTCGAGTAACGCAACAACTCTACACCATACAGGGTGATCCAGAATTAACTTTCTGTTTCAATGAAATTGAGCAAATTTTTAAAAAACTGACAGAATTTCATGTTTATTACCAAAACAAATAGATTTATAGATCTTACGTCAAACTTTTATTGAAAATTTTCAACATGTCTGTATCCCTGTATGCTTCAAATCTCTCCTTTTTGAAGCATTTCAGGAGTTATCTCTTGCACTGCTAACTGAATATGTTCTTTAAGGTAAAGGGTCAAAAGGGTGCAGTTTATTTAAGCTCCTTCAGTAGTGAGATTATTGCGAAACGATGGCGTCGAGTCCTGTTGCCTACTAAACAAACTCCACTGAACTTACAAAACTAATGTGGCGGGAGTTAAAAAAAAACTTCCAAAGACATCCAGAAGGTATAGTATGATTTTATGTTTCATCAAGTTAGATGTATTCAAATCATTGTCCGAAACCTATATTCCTGTTAATCCATTACATTACTGTCTCGAGTCCTCGGTTTCCATGGGAACACGTGACCAAGATCACAGCATTCCCCTTGAATAGCACAGCAGCCCATCGCAGGGTTACTCGGTTTTCAAGTAAGTAGACTGGAACAAAGTGAAATGAAGTGTTTTGCTCGCAACCACGACGCACCGCCAGGGGAATCAAGATCGTGACCATGTGATCAATAGTGAAAAAACGCTCCTAACTACTAGGCCGCACTCCTTGACACTCCTTTGGTTACTTCTAATCTTATTCAGCTGGAATAATGCTTTATGCTTGCTTCTGTTATTGTACGTTGTATTCCGGAGAAATTAGGCCAATAATATCCGTTGTTATTTTAAGGCACCGAGCGAAATGCTTAGCGGCATATCGTCCATTTTTACGTTCTGTATTCAAATTCCGCTTGCACCGATTTTGCCTTCCATGCTTTCGGGGTCAATAAAATAAGTACCAGCTGCGGGGGGGGGGCAAAAAAATAAGTACCATCATCATCATCATCATCAAAAGTAACAACAACAACAACCACAAAAATACTACCAATTGCAATCTGCAGCGAGCCTAAGAGGGAGCTACTACGTGCTCTCTCTCTCTCTCTCTCTCTCCTTCTCTCTCTCTCTCTCCTTCTCTCTCTCTCCTTCTCTCTCTCTCCTTCTCTCTCACTCTCTCTCTCCTTCTCTCTCTCTCTCTCTCTCTCT
>NC_068981.1:1436265-1436805 GCF_001194135.2 Octopus bimaculoides | reverse complement strand
ACAGTTGTCTATTTAAATATGTATTATATATATATATATATATATACATGTGAATGTGTGTGTGTGTGTGTGTGTGTGTGTGTGACTCTCAAGTGTAGGTGTTCGTAGTCGGGTTGGAGGATGTTATGGAGGTGTCTTTCTGCGTGGTGGGTGTCATAATGTGGAAAGTCGGTAGTGGCTGTTTTGTAGTAGTAGCATTAACAGTAGCAGTAGTGGAAGTGGTTGTGGTATTAGCTGTACCGATAGTAGTCATAACAACAGCAGCAGCAGCAGTAATGGTAGTAGTAGTAATAGTAGTAGTAGTAGTAGTAGTAGTAGTAGTAGTAGTAGTAGTGGTGGTGGTGGTTGTAGTTGCGGGAGGAGTGGGTGTTTCGAACATTTCAGCACCTTGATGAAATCCTTCTGCTAACACCTACTTAAATGATCCGTTGACAGCCTTTGTAGCTTCTGAATATAATCTTCCAAGTTTTGTTTTTGTTTCTTGTTGGGGTTCTTTGCCCCCCTAATTAGTCCGCCTGCTCTCCCCACCACCACCATTAC
>NC_068981.1:1434157-1436245 GCF_001194135.2 Octopus bimaculoides | reverse complement strand
TGTCATTACTCGAAGTTTCTTGCCATTTTCTTTCCGTCGACACCCCCACCCACCCCGCGCCTCCATCTTCTATTACTTAAACCACCCGTACTATCTAAACGGTTATAGATTGCAATTATCGCTAGTCTGGCACCGTTGTTTGTCACTACATTACGTCCTTCGGCAAGATGCTTGACTATCACTGGCTTTTCGAAAGAGAAATTGTTTATTGTCTAATGAACGAATCGTTAACATGATGCCTTAATGGAGGAATGAGTTCCCAGTGAAGCGAATTCGTGGCGCGATCGTCAACTGATGCTCTTAAATCTCTGATACCCTTGCCCTTGCGCACCGTTGCCCTTGTGTCGCTGTTGCCTTTGCACCACGTAAACATATACGTCTCTGATGACGTTACATCACCGATGCTGTTACGTCTCCGATACCTTTAACACTTTGCCTGTTATGGGAAAGTGTTGATCTCCTAATGGAGAGTTCTATATTTAATGGAGACTACCTCCCCCTGTGGGATGAAGTTAGAATAATAGATAGAGAACACCACGGGAAAATACAAAAGCTAAAAGAATCTGCATATATGCTAGGACACAACAACCTCCTAAGCAGACCGAGTGCAGATATGAACAGCATATGAGAACCAGTATTAAGGAAGGATAGGAAAATATTAGATTTATAAGCCCTAAAATTCACTCCATAATTACCTACGAGTATATAGCGTAGTGGTTAAGAGCGCGGGCTACTAACACCAAGATTCCGAGTTCGATTCCAGGCAGTGACCTGAATAATGACAACAACAACAACAACAACATCGAAAAATACCCAGGTTCGAAATTTACCCAAGACACCTGATGAAGGCTGGATGGTATATCAGCCAAAACGTTGTGTTAACAACAAACAAGATGAGGACAAATATCCGTCAAATGTAAATAATGTACGTAACTCCTCATCTCTTGAATAAAGAAATGTAGAATTTGTTTGTTTGTTTTTTCACGCATGGTTTTCAATTTGAATCAATCCAAGCTGAAACGGGGCCGTGTAAGAAGATAGTGAGTCGCAGCTTTGTATGAAGTCTGCGACTCACCATCTTCTCCGTTATTGAAATGCGACCAGACTTTCTTTCCAACATAACATGATACCTAATTTTCACTAGATTTGAACCTCTCACTATTAAATACAGATTGTAGGAGATAAAAAAGAAAATTTTTTCCCGAATACGATTCAAGACATTTGGCTATAATAACTGAATACGAAATTATACCCTATCTTTCATATTCAAAAATGAATATGGTTTCACTCTTTCTGCCCATTACATAACATTCCTCTCTCGGATAAAAAAAAAAATTACAATCATTCATAAGTGTTTAGTCATTTTTTTCTTTTCAGCTACTACTTTGATTAACGGTCTCGATTAAGACAAAAGCAGCACGTCTTTCTTTCCCATCTTGAAATATGGCTGAACTTTCTTTCCAATATAACATGATACCTAATTTTCACTAGATTTGAACCTTTCTCTGGGTATTACAATAAATATTAAATACAGAATATAGGAGGAAAAAGAGAATTTTTTTTCTTCAATACGATTCGAAACATTTGGAAACGAAATTATACCCCATCCTTCATATTCAAAAATAAATATATGTTCACTTTCTCAACTCATTATATAACATTCCTACGTCAGATAGAAAAAAAATTGCAATCATCCATAGGTGTTTAGTTATTTTTCTTATCTGTTACATATTAAAAAATTTTTTTTTTTCTCTTCTGCTCATTCTTTTATTCTTTATTCTTTCATACCTAAATGCATCTGTTCGTTATTGATGAGTTGCGCAAAAAGCGAGCGCTATAACATCTACGTAGCACGTTCATTTAGCTTGCTGTATTGGAGTTAGAGAGAGAAGATGGATGAAGCTAAATTCGTTCATTTTATTCAGGTTATATTACATTCTCTGCGATATATTTAATTGCAACTGAATAAAAAAGAAAAAAAACCTGCAAATAAATGTATTTGTTTCAACTTTAAAAACAAACATTAGTATATCAACAGAGAATGATACTTGCGCCTTTAGTCTCATACAAAAAAACATAGACACAAAT
>NC_068981.1:1420851-1429048 GCF_001194135.2 Octopus bimaculoides | reverse complement strand
TATATATATATATATATATATGTATGTATGTATGTATATATATTTGTCCAGAATCACGCCGGACGCGGAGGAGGAGAGAAAATAGTAATTCAGTGAAGGAGAAGTAGTGAGAGTAATATCCCTGACTGAGAGGAAGTGAGAGAAAGTAATACCAATCAGAGAAAGGAAGGTGTGATAGATGAATAAGGAAGGAGGGGTGAAAAAAATCAGCATTTTAACTCTATGTAAGTATATGCGTGTATGTGTGTGCGTGTACAAGGGAAGTATGTGAATGTCTGTATGTGTGATTATTATGTACCTTATTTATATATAAAATGCTACAATTAGCTGTCATTTTTGACAGCACAGGGCCAGCTAATGTATAAATAATTATTTTAAAATGTTCAGACTGAAGTCATAGCTATATTACATATATACAATTCGTTTCTAAGAACTGAGTCGTCTGCACAAAGCACACACGTGACCTTCATCAGTCGGGTAGAAAACAAAATATCAGACTCGACGCTGGAATTCATGAGACTCTGTATAAATAAATAGTAAGTTGTGAAATATAATGGTAAAGTACGTCAATACATTCGGATTAAATATAAACTTGCTACAGACAGACATAAACCTGTCTATGTCGAAGTAATAGCTGACAAGAACTGGATCCAGTTCTAATCAGCTCTATATATTTCATGAAAATATTTATAATATACAATATCATTCTTTTATTTGTTTCAGTCATTTGACTGTAGCCATGCTGGAGCACTGCCTGTAGTCGAACAAATCGACCCCAGGACTTATTCTTTGTAAGCCTAGTACTTTTTGTATCGGTTTGTTTTGCCGAACCGCTAGATAAGTATTTGTTCGTTGTTATTGTGGAGGTCTTATGACACAGATCTACCTGCATCATTCCTCTTCCCTTCATTACTTCTAGGTAAGTAAAGACAATTAACGTCTGCTTTTGGGTGGTGCATAATCTTAGATGTTACTAGTTTTCTTGTCTTCCTGTCCAGGCGTTGGAGCTCTGTAAAATTCCAGTTAACGATGTTAAAACTATTGGACCACTGGAAGTGCCAGAGGGTTAATGGCTTCGATGCGATGTTTGGAGTTGAGTTCAGTTTTTAGTATGGGTCGTATTGTTCTGTAATACTCCTTTCGTATTTTTTCCTTCATAGTGGCATGTTGTATACCATCTCCTTCGTTTATCCCAGCTTTCTTGTGGGTCAAGCTCCTTGATGGCAACATCGGTATCTAATTGAATGGAAGCTGTTTGCTTGTCCTGCAGACACGGAAATGCTGGTAGGTGGGACTGTCCGAGATTTGTGCTCTACGAAGAAACTCTACTGCATGCACTCTTTCAGTGTCCGAGCTTTGCTGATTTGTGGAGTTATGTCGTAAGCTGTTGTCGCGTGTAAAACGAATCAGGCCATCGGCCGTGTTTATTGTGAGGATCACTCCACCACTGACCTTTAAAAATACAGAGCAGTGGCTACTACGAAAGAGGTTGCATGGTGGACACAGCTGAAAGAATGGAGGATGGACACTTCCTTTTTTGATCAAGCCCTTATCGACTTCTTTTTTTAGTTCCACATAGAAACAATAGTGATGGTGGAGAGAGAAGATCCCTCCTCAAGTGAATTTATCAAAAGGTGGACGACTGTGACAAAACTGATTAGGGCAATGGTTCTCAACCAGGGTCCATTTTACCCTTGGCAGTTCATATGGCCCTTAAGGGTTCATGTGCTCCTTGAGGTTCCATATAAGATTTTGTTGTCAGAGTTTATGTGCAATAATTGGTTATTCTTCTATAATACACAAAATATTTTAACAAATTTTTTAAATGCAATTCCTAATAATAATTAATCATAAAAACAAAACAGGGTTTTTTAAAACATCGAATGACTAGGAGGGTCCAGTTGAATAAAGTAAGAATCAGAGGGATCCATACGCAGAAAAAGGGTTGATAATAACTGGGTAAGAGTGATGGGAATTGCTCTAAACACAGGAGGGCTTTCGCTCTTGGTGTGAACGTGGGTCTGTTGGGTTCCTTGACTGGCTCTTGTGGAAGGCTGTCCTCTTTCAGTACAGCATCATTCATATGTTCGCATATTCGTGCACTATAATTATTATTATTACTAGTGTTATTATTTAGGAGGCGAGCTGGCAGAATCGTTAGCACACCGGGCGACATGCTTACCGGTATTACGTCTACCGCTACGTTTTGAGTTCAAATTCCACCGAGGTGGACTTATCCTTTCGGAGTCGATAGATTAAATACCAATAAGATACTGGGGTCGATGTAATCGATTGTCCCCCTTCCCTAAATTCCAGGCCTTGTGTCTATTCTAGAAAGGAATTATTATTCAGGAGTTTTATTTTTATAGCGTGCTTTCACTTCACTACCGAGCGCAGCTCTGTGTGCCTTAGGTATGTGCTGTGGTTTGCTGTGATGCTCTTATGGTTACTGTATTGAAAGTGTTTTGCGTAGGATGTGTGCAGTGCCCAGTAGTGCAATTTTCTCTAGGTTATATATATTTGTAAGTCCTGGTGTTTTTGTTATGTATTTGTCTGAATATTTTTTTATTATACCTAAGGCACCTACTATGATAGGAATTGTTTCTGTTTTTAGATTCCGCATTCGAGTTACCTCTATTTCCAGGTCTTTGTATTTTGAAAGTTTCTCCATTTCTTTTAGAGAAACGTTGTCATCTGCTGGTATTGATACATCAATTAGAAAGCATTTTTTTCTTTCATGATCTTTGACAACTATATCTGGTCTATTTGCCTTAATTTCTCTATCTGTATGTATTGGCATTATTATTATTATCTTTTGCTTTGCATTTGTACAAGTTGGATCCAAGTCTCACCCAGAGACCTCAAGAGACAACAAGTTAGAAGTTCATGTAGGTGTTATGCCTAGGGTACCATATATTTGGATTTGTACAGTTTTGTTCAAGTGAATGTTTAAGAAACCATAAGAAAATTATGTTTGCTTTAAAATTTGAGATCACATAGACAGTATTTTACGTAGGATATATTATTATTATTATTATTATTATTATTATTATTATTAAAGTAAGAGAAAATTAGAAATCCAACAAAAACACCCGGGAGAAATTAATTTTGCGGAGACAATAATCGTCGCCTAAAGATGAATTCATTTGTAAATGTTTCGATTGTGACAGGTCTGTGAATGGTCAATGCTTAAAATGAATAAATTGGTCTGGTTAATGAGGTGGGAGGCGACCACATCACGAAGCGAGGAACATGGATGAGAAGGAGGTGACTTAAAGTCTTTAAATGGGAGGAAGAAGAGGAGGAGGAGGAGGGTGCAGGATGAGGACAATAAGAAGCGAAGCCCTTCTAGAAGTAGTAGTAGTCGTCGTTGTCGAAGTAGTAGTGGTAGTAGTAGCAGCAGCCCCACCCTCGATGTGAATAACAACATACATAGCTACATGTCTACTACTACTACTACTACTACTACTACTACTACTACTACTACTACTACTACTACTACTACTACTTCATCCCGCCCCTTCCATATTATCGAAGCAATAATTACAAAGAAAGATGATTAATACAACGGCTGACGAAAATATTGTAGAATGCCACTGTAACTACCGCATTACGTTGTTATTTTTCATTTTGCTGCTGTAAGACTGAAATAATTATATACCGCCAATGTTCGCACTAATTGGTGACTGGCAACCACATGTAAATACACCAATGAATCTCAATTCAATACAAGAGTAGATCAATTTAGTTTAAGGAAAATACATGAGAAATACTATAAAATGAAAGCTGTATCATTCGGCCCAAGGTTACAAGAAAACATGCCATGAATATAATGCATAAAATTGAGTGAGAAAAAAAATTCCGTTACTAGAAATATAATTAAACATACCTGATAAAATAATGATTATTTTTATAAATGATCGGGCATTAATTGCGGTAATTAAAATAGAAATGATCTTACTTTTCGCATCTTGGAAATAAAGTAGACAAAGCAATCATTCGCATGATGGTCATACATTTCTATACAATTTGTATATTTTACAGCTACAGTCTACCCTGCAGGAAAAGCTTTTACTACAGAGACATATAGTATTAGGAATAAGAAATAACTCTGATTTAAAAGTAAATTTATCGGATAACCCCTTCGGTCACGAATGACCATGGGGTTGCACCTAGAAAGTTCCCCTCTGAGGCACAAGTCCAGGCAAGGTTGTTTATGGAAGACCAGCAGTCGCCCATGCATACCACCCTCCCCTCTCCACGTCACCAGTGTTATCCAAGGGAAAGGCAAGGGGGGGGCGATACTGCTTGGCACCAGTGACGTCACAACTTATTTCTACAGCTGAGTGAACTGGAGCATCAGGAAATAAAGTGTCTTGCTCAAGAACACAACACGCAGCCCGGTCCGAGATTCAAACTCACAACCTCATGGTCGTAAGCTCGACACTCTAACCACCGAGCCATGCGCCTTCACAAACGTAACTTCAAATTTCTACATATTTACGTACTTGCAGTTCCCTTTGTAGTTTGTTGATAACTATCATACCAGCTCTGCTCTCAAAATAAAAAAAATAAAAAGATATAAACAAGAAATAGAACAATGAAATGAGTGATTGCAGAATGAAAATACAAATATATAAAAAAATAAATGCAAAGAATGGAAATATAAGCTTTTTTGGTGGGGGATATTGGGAGGATCGTTATGCTAATAAATTACACACGCACTGTTTCAACACACAATTTCATAATAAAATCTAGATAAACAAATAGGAAAATAAGACGAAGCCCCAATATATTCACGAACTACTAACCAACAAAAGCTGAAGAGGATTTCCATGAAGGTAACTATGCAAAGAGCAGAGTAAAAGTCGGAGAAGATCCGAAATCTGAAAACTTTGGATTTTCCAATAAAGTTGAAAACAGTTACATAATAAGAAAATCGATACATGACGGTTCGCTTGCTAGAGTGGGGTCGGCTAAAGGAGCAAACGGAAGTGAAAACGAATAACGACCTTCAGTAGTTAATTTTTAACTCTAAAGTAATCAACTAGATCTTATAATTAGGAAACTAATTAATTACCAAGAGAAAGGCCTTGCTATCGCCATAAATGTTCCAGTTAAAACTCAACTTAATCTAGTTAATAAACGTCGCAAGAATAAATCTATGTAGCGTGAAATGTGCCATGTGTGATGGTTCGGGCAAACCCTTTCTTGAAGCGCCAATACTAAGTCTTCGACCCTTCGCCACGTTATCTTTTATCGTTTCTCGTATTTTCTATTTATTTCAGTCATTAGACTGTGGCCATGCTGGAGCACCGCCTTGAAGAGTTTTTGTCGAATGAATCAACCCTCGATTTATTCTACCGCTAAGTTACGGAGACGTAAACACACCAATACTGGTTGTCAAGCGGTGGTGGGGAACACACACACACACACACACACACACACACACACACACACACATACGACGGGCTTCTTTCAGTTTCCTTCTACCAAATCCACTCACAAAACATTGTCCGATCCGAGGCTATAGTAAGACACTCGCCCAAGATGCAACACAGATGTACCAAGGTGCCACACACGTACCCAAGGTGCTACACAGGTGCCCAAAGTGCCACACAGGTTCCCAAGGTGACACAGTAGGCCTGTACCCAAATCCATATAGCTGGAAATCAAACTTCTTACCACACAGCCAAGCCTGCGGTATACCAACTTATTTTACGAATTTTGTCAACAGATTTTCTCTGCCGAACAAATTTAATATCTAAAAAAAAAAAAAAACAGCTGGGTCTAATTGACGACACACAAGTAATGTTAGCCTAACCTTACAATACTTTCAGCACTTAACTCTTAATGGAATCGTAGGGACGCCATATACTACAACGGTGCATTTAAACATTAGCAGAACCAATCTAATTCCAGGTCAGACACACAACCGATTCTTCGTAGAGAAAAGAGAGAGAGAGAGAGGAGGAGGAAATAAGAAGACAGATTGACAGACGGACGAACAGAGAGACAGAAACTGGAAGCTAATGATAGTAAAACTGACCCAAGTACATGACTGGTAAAATATCCTGAAGGGTCGAAATGCAAAGTTGATCCTGTCGAGATTTGTGTTCAGAGGTGATACAGACGGAATGAATGCTTCAAAGTATCTTATCTGGCGCTCTAACGACTCCACCGAACTTCCTGCCTTAGGCAATTACCAGATCAATTCCCTTATACGAAATACAGAATTCTTAAATAATATTTCGTAAACTGAACGTTTCGAAATATTAATAGCCTTGCATCGGTCGCAAGTCAAATCGGTTTCCAATGATGAAGCGGAATAAGGCTTAAGACTAATAAGACTTAAGAATAATAAGACAAGACTAATTAAGATTAAAACTAATAAGACTAAAGAATAATAAGACGACTAAGACCAATAAGACTTAAAGCTGTATCACCTGCATCGACCAGACTAGATTGTTATACACCGCTAGTCACAATGCGCTTCCAATTCTTTCTTGATTGCACCCTTCTTTTTTGGTTTGGAGCAAATTGTTTAATTAAGTCATCTTCCCATCGTCATGGAGGACACCCGAGTGGCCTTTTCCAATTTCTTGAAAGCCACTCGGCAACTGCTCGGGTCCTCTTGTCGTCTGTGAACTTTGTGGCATGGCCGATGTTGCGGACTTTGTGTTTTTGTTAGTCTGCGGATCACATCGTTCAAAGGGCTCCGTCTTCGAATTACTCCGTTTTGGATGTTCTCCAAGACATGAAACATAATGAAACCCATCTTTTTAATGAATAAGATATGCGGTCAGATGGTCATTAAGGACGTGAGAAGTTATTCTTCTATATTTCACCATGAAATACTCTCTACAGTATAGAATAACTCGTTAATAATATTGTGCTAAATCAAAAGTTCTGTAATATTTTGGTTATTTGTTCCGATCCATTGCTCACTTCCAGCGTTCACGACGCTTCATCAAGCAAGAGAAGCTGGAAGCTGCAGTGAAGAAGGTGAAGGACAAGAACTGGCATCAGCGGGAGATAAAAAAAAAAAACTAGCAGAAAGTTGGCTTCAGACGGTGCAACACAATGGCCTCTACTTCGAATCCTTGGCTGCTTTTGTTGTAAATTGACGAATCGAGCAAATAAATTCCCAAAATATTGCAAAACTTTTGACCCAACACAATACATACGTCTTCTTCGCTTCTTCGTACGGACATGCATACACACACTCTGGACATTATTGTCTCGAGTCTTGGGACTCATTGAGCCGGTTACACGGTTTCCATGGTGTATAAGTGACTGAGGTCACATTCCCCCTGAACAAGACGTTGCTCCGTCGCAAGGTTACTCACTTAAAGCTGAGCTGACTGGAGCAACGTGAAATAAAGTGTTTTGCTCATCGCTCGGTCCGAGAGAAGAAACCAAAATCTTACAATCGCGAGTGCAGCACCCTAACCATTAAGCCTCGCTTCTTCTCAGATATGTGGTCTGATTAATAAGGACTGTTGCCGTAGTAACGAAGCTAAAGCACGCAAAGCGAAGCCACTGGGCACAGATTGATCTTGTGCTCTGCTGTGTATGTGCATTAGGTTTTAATGTTCTAGCTCACTTCTATTGTTTACAGCGGTGCTTGGAAGGAATGTGTGTAGCGTGTGAATGTCGTATTGACCATACCAGGGAAAGTTGAGCAGAGAACCTGCATCAAATTTTTCCAAAAGCTTGGCGATACCCGCACAGAGGCCTACGCAAAGTTTTCAAAAAGTTTTCATCTTTCTCGACGCAATCAAGGAGATCTTGTGCAACTGAAACTCGAGTGTCTTTTTAATCAACTGAAAGCAGTTTTGGCACAAACTTGGCAGACACGCGTCTCATACCCAAATCTTCAGTGATAATGGACTGAACTGAACCGTAACTAATCTGCACATCCTCTGATAACTCATGGATGGTGATTTGACGATTTCCCCTCACAGCTGCACGCGCATCTGCGATGTTTTTCTTAGTTCTGCTGGTTGCAGATCTCCAAGAACATTCGTCAATATCAACATTTTTTCAGCCATCTTGGAAATGTCTGAACCACTCTAATACTTGTGTGCGGCTTATACACACCTCTCCATACACTTTCTGCAACTTTGTGCAGGCCTCTGAGCAGGTATCGCCATGACAATTTTCTCTGTCATGGTCAATGCGACGATCACACGCT
>NC_068981.1:1417888-1418883 GCF_001194135.2 Octopus bimaculoides | reverse complement strand
AATAAAAAAATATTCAGACAAATACATAACAAAAACACCAGGACTTACAAATATATATAACATACAGAAAATTGCACTACTGGGTACTGCACACATCCTACGCAAAACACTTTCAATACAGTAAACATAAGAGCACCACAGCAAACCACAGCACATACCCAAGGCGCACAGAGCTGCGCTCGGTAGTGAAGTGAAAGCACGTTATAAAAATAAAACTACTGAATAATAATAATAATAATACTAGTTAAGCAGTTGTGGTCGATCAAAAAGGTATCAGTAGTACCAGTAATTGTCAGAACCCTGGGAAGAGTGAGCAAAAATCTCAAGAAGTACATGGAACAAATAGGGCTGCAATAAAGGTGGAACACTTGCAGAAAACAGTACTGCTTGGAACCGCTCCGGAAGGTGCTCGAAAAATAGGTGTTACCTTAGTACACTCGTAGTGAACAGATGATACTGTAGTGCATCTCCAGCACTAGGAGTTGTACAAAGGCAATAATAATATTAATGATATGCCCTGATGCAGTACCAGGCAGTGGCTCTCATGGCTTCTCATCTAAACTGATTGGAAGTGTTATCATTGTTCATTATTATTTTGTTTCGTGTTATCATTGTGTTATAATTGTTTTGTCTTGGTATAAAAGATGGGCTACAGCAAATATTCTGCTTAATACCACAGATTTGCTTGTCAGTTGTTTGACCTTAACCAGTTGAGCATGTCCCTTGGTGGCTGACGATATGTGCATCTCTGATCATGAGCAGAAGTAGTGGGGGAGCATCATAGCCACGTGTTGAGAGAAATTCTTTGGGGTTTGAATAATTCACCTCTGGAAATATGGGTGTTTCGTTCATCATCCTTAAACAACCTTCATTCAGGTACCTTTTGAGCGGGATTGGTTACTCGACCTGAAGCAAATTCTAACTGGGCCCCACATGCGAGGTCATGCACTGTTTATCTTGATATGAGATCACCATGTCTCGCACATATGGTTGTG
>NC_068981.1:1414714-1415035 GCF_001194135.2 Octopus bimaculoides | reverse complement strand
ATAAATATATATATATATATATAAAGAAATAGTATATAAAAATATGCATATATCCATACATATATGTACATGCCTACATCTATACGTATACATACATGCATATATGGGTACAGGACATAAAAAAACGTTAAACACAATGAGAAACGAGAACATAAAAGAAGAAAACAGAAAACGAACTTTTTTCGAACAACAAAAAAAAAACAGAGAAACGAGACAAGCAACATAAAGAGTATAACACTTCGTCAGTTGTCCCTGTTCCATCTACTCCGCGTTTCGAAGGCAAGAACAATACGCGACTTCGTTGGAACAGTCCTTCCCGCA
>NC_068981.1:1409213-1412204 GCF_001194135.2 Octopus bimaculoides | reverse complement strand
TATATATATAGATATATATATATAAATATTTATAACACGCCTGAAACAGTTGTAGTGAATCTCAGCCCAACAGTGTTATATATATATAAATATATGTGTGTGTGTGTTTGTGTCTGTGTGTGTTTGTGTCTGTGTGTGTCTGTGTGTATATGAGTGTGTATGAGTGTGTGTACGTGTGTGTGTGTGTGTGTGCATCTGTGTGTGTGAGTGTATGTACGTATGTACGTATATGAAGCTTTACATTCAATCAATGGTTACGACTTAGCAACAATTGTAAAGAGAGATTTTGTGTAGAGATTTCCTTGGATTGAAGAAATAAAGGAACGTAGAATACATGACTTTGGATAAAGCTTAATAGATATTGCTTATTCAGTTAAAAAGGTAGCAATTTTGCGAGGAAGGGATAAGTCCATACAAATGACTGCAGCACTTGATTGGTATCCATATTTTATCGACCCAAAAGTTTGAAAGGCAAAATTAATTTCGGTGAGACTTGAATTCTTCGACATGAAAGATGTGTCACCAGCGGAGATCTGGACAGACTTCAATGCGATGTTCTTTCTGCTCAGTGGTCAGCAGGCGCGGCACAAACTTGGCTGAAACACGCTGCATGTTCAATTCAGACGTTAGGATTGCCTACACGGACCCATACGACAGACAACATCAGTAATGTCGTTGATTGTTCTCCAGCAATCCTCATGCACAAGCTGATGAATTTTCTCCACATTTCTTGGGATGACACGCGTGGCCGGTTTTCCAAATCGCTCATCGTCTTCCAGCACGTTCTCCTGCTTTTGAAGCGTCCGTACGATTCGAATTATTGCGTACGCCCCATTGCCTCGTCGCCGTAACCTTGCCGAAGCATGCTCAATGTCTCTGTAGCAGATTTCCCAAATTTAACGCGAGATTTCATGTTGGGTCTTTGTTCCAATTTCTTGTTTATGATAAAAGCGCAGACTACATTGTACACGTGATCACAAAAACACAAATTTCACAACTTGCGAAGTAAACACAGTAATGTCACTCGGTACACTACCTCATGAAGGTCGCTGCTAGCTCTCACCGTGCGCGCAACCGTGTGCTGCCATCTGTTGACTCAATACAGAACTAATCCGGAAACTTTTTGATACCACCTCATAGTTAGATAGACAGACAGACAGACAGACAGACAGACAGACAGACAGATAGATAGATAGATAGATAGATAGATAGATAGATAGATAGATAGATAGATAGATAGATAGATAGATAGATAGATAGACAAATACGCAGGCAGATAGAAGACAGATCTTAACATTGTTCAGCCAGATACAAAATGGCTGTTAGTATTACGTGCAACTTGAGTATGAAATCTAAACTTCAGGACATAGCATTTATTTACTCAACGTCTTTGCATTCCTGGACTCTGATTTCCACCTTTCGGATTAAAGAATCATGTAAATCTCTTTGTTTATAAAACAGCAGGATTGGAATTAAAAGAAAATCGATAACTTATAGCTGTTACATTTTTGGAAAAGTTATCGGTTTTGGTAAAGATATTCTGCTGATGCCATTACAGAATCATTGGCATTTTACTGCTATTGCGAATTATGCTAATCATACAAATGGTGTTAATGATGCTAACATTGCTGATGGTATTGGTTTCAAATGTTAGTACAAGGCCAGCAATTTCGGGGGAGGAGGTAAGTCGATTATATCGATCCCAATTCTCAACAGGTATTTATTTAATCGACTCCGAAAGATGAAAAGCAAAGTCGACCTCGTCGGAAATTGAACTCAGAACATAAATACGGATGAAATACTGCTAAACACTTTTTCCGGCGTGCTAACGATTCTGCCAGCTCAAAGTTGCTAATTATATTTGGGATGCTTATGATGTTGGTGATGCTGATGTTGCTAATGATTCTAAATATCCTAATGATGCAATAATGCTAATCATACAATGACCTTATTGATACTGACGTTGCTAATGTTTTTGACGATGCAAATGGTACTAATGGGGTTAATGGTTCTAATAATACTAACGATGTTAATGATGTTAATGGTATTGATGTTGCCAATGATATTAATGATTAAAGAATAATACAGCACGACGGATATATTAGATAATGTATTACGTGGTACACTATTCCTAGAAGAATAAAACGAGGTAGGCACGGTTGGGAACTCTTTGGTTGTAATTTCGTTCAATGGAGGACAGGACAAAAAAAGGAACAAAATGGCGTAATTACAAAATAAACGGACTCTCTGGAGACCAAATGTAAAATAACCACTTCAGTGCTACAGCCTGACCTCCGACGTTAGCCACCATACTCTTACTGACGCATGCGCAATCATATACCAATGCAAACAAACATTTAGGTAGCTACTTAAACATTAATGCACGCGAGGCTACTTACATCTGTCTATACATGTATACATGCAGAAAAGACGTATAAACATATATCCATACATGCATACATACATACTTACATACACACACAAACAAAAGCCCATAGAACTAACTATTGCCACACACTAATACATTAATAGAATTATAGATATTTCCAGACGAGACACAAATCTCGTCTGTTTTTCTACGACTTCGCAGTGACACAAGATCAACAACGGCCAACAGTTACGTTAGATTCCAATATAAACTTAATTTGTTTTCTTGTTCCAAATTTAGAAACATTTGTATTTTTATATGTTCCTCCCCCCCCCCCTCTATCTTTCAGTGATATACACTTATGTATACTTATTTCTCCGAGCTTCTTCTTAAACTAAATATCTAATGACAACACTACGTGGCTGGGGATTTGTCACTCTTTCTAACATGATTGATAGTAGTGAGAAAAAATACTATCTGTATAATGCACACACACACATATATGTATGTATATGTGTCTATGTCTGTGTGTATATATATATATATATATATATACACACACACACATAATATATGTATTATATAGTGTGTGTGTGTGTGTGTGTGTGTGTGTGTGTGTGTGT
>NC_068981.1:1407931-1409203 GCF_001194135.2 Octopus bimaculoides | reverse complement strand
TGTGTGTGTGTGTGTGTGTGTGTGTGTGTGTGTGTGTGTGTGTGTGTGTGTGTGTGTTGCAGCGCTGTTTATTCTGGCCTAGTATCTGTTACTCATAAGTTATGTTTGATATTTTAGATTATTTTACTAACTTACCGTCTATTGGTGGAATCGTAACAGTTATTGGCTAAAACACCTCGCAGTATATTTTCCCATTCTCTTCATTCTGAGTTCAAATCCCGCTACGGTCAACTTTGCCTTCCCTGTTTTACCGAGATTGGTTTAAAAATAGAAATACCGATACACAAAGAAGTTCGCTTTGGTGCAATATATATATATATATATATATATATATATATATGGAAGATTCCGAAAGATCTTGCAACCAACTTCGAGATTGAAAGCTATACCAATAACTGGACAACACTTCATATTACCAAAGATCTCGCCTCCTCTGCCCAGACTAAGGACACAATGCTATAACAGCTTAGGATTCAAAGGCCCACATTTTTCAATACTTTGCCATAAGCCTCCCAGATCTGCGATGTGCGGATTTAGATGAGTTCAAAGAACAATTAGACAAACTTTTATATGATTAACAAGAGATACCTACATCACAGCAACAAACGCGCAAAGCAGCTCTGTCCAACTTACTACCTCATTAATCCGATTCTGCAGCGAGTACCGTGAAGTGAGTTTAAAATAAACGTGTATTAAGGCCGTTGGCGGTTCTTGCCATGGCCGCAACAACGGGCTGTAACCCATAGAAGAAAGAATAGAAGGAGGCATGGATTGGCGTAATCGGTCGGTTGAGATTCTCTTCTGGTGTGACGGTTTGGCACTCAGACAGTAATTCCTGCGTGACACTGGTGTCAAGCCTGCATCTTCGTAGACTCAAGCTGGCATCGTTTCTCTTGGGTAAACGTCGGTGACGCGAAGAGGAGATGTTTGCATACGTGTACATCTGACAGTCTTCCAAAAACAAAAATATCTTGCTTAGGCCTGCACGATTATATTCTCAGGAGACCAGACACATGACTGGCACAAGTCATTATGTGTGTCTTAGAAAAAATATGAACTTTACAGCTTTTTGTTTCACCATTAGAAATTTGGTTTCATACCAGTGTAAGAGACCGATTTCTCTGAAGAGTAATCAACAAGTTGTGAAACGGCCCACCACGAGACTCATTCTAATTTCATTTTCAGCTATCCAAATCAGAAGTAAAGATGGAATTGGTTTACATTCTTCATACATCACTCACAGTCAGGCTTTATATATATATATATATATAT
>NC_068981.1:1405982-1406848 GCF_001194135.2 Octopus bimaculoides | reverse complement strand
TATATATATAAATGTGTGTGTGTGTGTGTGTGTGTGTGTGTGTGTGTGTGTGTGAAGAGTGAGACCTTCAGAGAGAAAGACAAAGACAAAGAAAGTTTTGTAAGAGAAAAGAAAACCCATTTTATTGCCGTGGGCCCTAAATATATTGACAGGGCTCTACTAACCCCTTATGTATGGAATGTATTTCAACTTGATCATCCGACAGTTCGCTTCTCATCGCCAGTAAGTGTCCACCTGTTCGCTTATGTAAAACAGTCAAAGTCCCTTTTATCGTGATCAGCGATTATTCACGGTCGACAAAACACAAAGATCTGTGGGACGGAATCGCTCTTTCATTCTTCGTCCTAGTTTTTCTTCTCTCTCACACACATTCTTTCTCTCTCCCTATCTCTCTCTATCTCTCTCCCTATTTATCTATCTATCTTTCTCTCTCCATCCCGCTCTGCTTACTTATATCTCTACACATATATACCTATCTATACATGCTCTTATATATGCGCGTGCGTTTGTTTATGTATGTGCGTGTGTGTGCGTGTATGTGTGCGTGTTTGTAGATATACATATACTTAGAAACACAGACACACCCACACACGCCTACACACACATATATATGTGCGTGTCTGTGTATGAAGGCACGTGGCTCAGCGCTTAGAGGTATTCGGTTCACAATCGTAAGGTCATGAGTTCAATTCTCGGCGACGCGTTGTGTCCTTGAGCAAGATACTTTATTTCACATCGCTCCAGCTAAGTTACAGCGGCGTAAACACACCAACATCGGTTGTCAAGCGATGGTTGGAGAGACAAACACAGACACACATACAAATGCGCGCGCGCACACACACACACACACACACACACACACACAC
>NC_068981.1:1401995-1404495 GCF_001194135.2 Octopus bimaculoides | reverse complement strand
TATATCCATACACACATACACACATATATCCATACACATACATACTTATATATGCACACATACATATATGTATATATACACACGCGCGCGCACACACACATACATATACCACAATGAGAGAGAACATATATATTTATATATACACACACGTATATGTATATATACACACGCAAGCACCAAACGGACACACACACACATGCACATACACACACACACAATGGCTTGCTGTAGAGTCTATCAAGAGAGCCATCCGATATGGGGTGAGATTTGTAAAAACATTAAACTCTGTATTGTTGACATAAATACAATCTTTTGTTGACACAAAAGATTCATTTATTTTTCTCGGAAAAAAAATGGACAACACCACAACCACCAACAACAACACCAACAGCAACACCGCCACCACAACCACCACCAATAACACCACCAGCAACACCACCAACAACAACACCCACAGAACAACATCATCACAAACATCTATGACAAAAACAACAACAACGTTGGGTGTAAAAAAACACAATTGATAATAATATCATGGCAACTTGCTAGCGCAGCAGCAGCAGTCGCAGCAGCAGTCGCAGCAGCAGAAGCAGTATTGATGATAATAATTCTTTCTTCGATAGGCACAATGACCCAGTTCTTGAGCGGTACGTAATTTATTGACTCCGAGAGGACGAAGGGCAGAGTTGACCTCGGCAGAATCTGAACCGAGAACGTATGGAACGGGTAAGTCATAATAATAATAATGATAATAATAATAATAATAATAATAATAATAATAATAATAATAATAATAATAATAATAATAATAATAATGACTTGACGAGCAGTAAAGACCCCTGGTAGACACAATATCTTCAATCGACAACTTCACGATACTGTATATTGTGCGACGTTTATAATAATACTAAGTCAACGCGAACTACGAGCTGAGGAAGAATGGACCTCGCCTCAACCACCTCCTCTCCCTGGATGATTTAAAACTGTTCGCAAAAAGCAGAGCATGAAATGGAGAGGCTGGATGAGATTGTGCAGATGGGCAGCAAGGATATAGGGACGGAATTCGCTCTCGCGAAGAGTGCGTAGCTTACTTTGAAGCGGACGGAAAGAGTAAAGTGTAGCAGCATAGAACTGCCAAACAGAGAGAGAATGAAAGACCCGGATGATGATGGGTACAAGTATCTTGGGACCCTGGAGCTGGACAATATCTTGCATAAATAAATGAAAGACAAGCACCCTAAACCTCTCTTGAAATCAAAACTCAACTCAAGAACGTTGTGACGGCCATCAACACGTGGGCGATTGCTGTTATCCACAAGAGTGCCCCCGCCCTTCCTGAAATGGACACAACCAGAGATTAACCAACTCGATCGCACTACCCGAAAGATAATGACAGTGTATGGTGCCCACCACTCTAAGGCGAATGTACACAGGCTCTACATAAAGAAAGATAAAGGTGGACGTGGGCTGATTAGCGTACGGGAATGCATCAACAGTGAAAGAAGAAACATGGCAGAGTATTTGGTAAACAGCAAACAAGACCTGCTACAGTATGCTGCTAATGAACTTGAAAGCGCTCATGAATTCCAATCAAGAACAGCCAACGAGAAAGAAGAAACCCTACACCGCATGGAATTACATGGTCAGTTCCACCGTGAAACCAACAAATTAAAAGACCAGGAAGCATCATGGAGGTGGCTTAACAAGGGTGACCTAAAAAGAATACTGAAAGCCTAATCATCGCTGCCCAGGACCAGGCATTGAATACCAACTCAGTGAAAAGGGATATGCACCACACAAGTGCATCGGACCTCTGCAGAATGTGTGGGAAGAGGGTCGAAAGCGTGACTCACATTGTTACTACTTGTGAAAGTCTTGAGCAAAAAGGGTACAAGCGCGGACACGACAAGGTAGCCCAAATCCTCCACTGGCTACTACATCGTAAATATGGATATGAGGTTACAGATGCTTCGTACCAACATACACCGGAAAAGGTAATGGACGAAAAGGAGAAGGCAATGATCCTTGGGACTTTGACTTCCAGACAGACAAGGTATTAAAGCACCGGAGGCCGGATATAGTAACCTTTAGGAAGGACAAACAAGAGCGTTTGATAATTGACGTAGCAGTGCCAGGAGATCAATATGTTATCATAAAAGAAAGAGAAAAGGTTGATAAAAAGTGAGATCGCCAAGATGTGGCAGCTACGAGAGTCAAACATAAAGGTTGTCCCTGTTGATATCGGAGCATTGGGTTCAATACCACCCAACCTGAAAAAAGCATCTGGAAAGTTTAGAAATATCCTACAATCTTGGTGTATTGTAAAAATCGGTTTTACTTGGAACTGCACACATATTGCGTAAAGTACTGTTTGACTGAGGTCCCTGTTGTGACTTGACAAACAGTACAAACCCTCGGTTGACACAATATCTTCTGTCAACAACCTCATGATATTGTATACTGTGCGACGTCTACAATAATAATAATAATAATAATAATA
>NC_068981.1:1400237-1401985 GCF_001194135.2 Octopus bimaculoides | reverse complement strand
ATAATAATAATAATAATAATAATAATAATAATAATAACAAAAACAACAACGATAATAATAATGATGATTTCTTTATTACCCACAGATAATAGCATGTTCCGGTGACAACAGGATCAAAGAGGAAGAGGAAGAAAACTGAACAACTACAACGATTTGAAGTGGGAAATACGAGGAGAGTGGACGTGATACCAATAGTGAGAGGTGCACTTGGAAGTATCAGCACTCAACAAACCAACATGGCTGAAAAAGATCGGTGCAAGTGTGAAGGTAGAACACCTACAAAAATCACCATTGCTTGGAACTGCAAAAATTCTTTGCAGGGTTCTTGAAGCATGACCAGTAAACAAGGGTCACTTTAGTCTGCTGGCTGTGGACAGCTGACACTTTCCATCATACCCAGCAATATAAGCTGAGAGTTTTCATCAAATAATAGTAATAATAATAATAATAATAATAATAATAATAATAATAATAATAATAATGATAATAATAATAATAACAACAACAACAACAACAACAACAGGAGACGGTATACAACATGCCACACTGACAGAAAAAAAACGAAAGGAGTATTACAGAACAATACGACCCATACTAAAAACTGAACTCAACTCCAAACATCACATCGAAGCCGTTAACCCTCTGGCACTTCCAGTGGTCCAATAGTTTTAACATCGTTAACTGGAATTTTACAGAGCTCCAACGGCTGGACAGGAAGACAAGAAAACTAGTAACATCTAAGATTATGCACCACCCAAAAGCAGACGTTAATCGTCTTTACTTACCTAGAAGTAATGGGGTGAAGAGGAATGATGCAGGTAGATCTGTGCTATAAGACCTCCACAACAACAACGAACAAGTACTTATCTAGTACAGAGGACTGGATGCTGCGGCTTATGTGCAAATACGAAAGCAGCAAAAAATCACATTCTATTGTCATGGAAGCTTGCAAATTCGAAAGGGAACTTGGCATTAACTTTGAATTAGATGAAGAACCTGAAACCACTGCCACGAAAAAGCAAAATGGATCAAGCAGACGGCAAAACAGAACGGGCAGAAACAAATTGAGGATCGGCGCAACCAGAAGTCTCTGCATGGATAGTATATACACCGAAGTTGAAATCCTGATGTAGAACCAAGCAACAACGCATCAGTGGCTGAGAAGTTCAGGACTGAAAGCAGAGACTGAAGGTTTCATGTTGGCGGAACAAAAATCAAAGCTTGCTTACCAAAAACTACCAGGCTAACGTTCTTCAAAATGATTTTCATCCCAAACACAGATTCTGTGACACATTTGACGAAACAATGGACCATCTTGTCTCAGGATGTCCTATGTTGTCACCAAGCAAATACAAAAATCGCCACGAAAGGGTAGGAAAATATGCAAACATTACAATATCAGCATTTCTTCTTACTGGTATGAACATCATCCTGAACCAGTCGTTGAAGGTAAAAATATCACAATCCTCTGGGATTTTTTAGTCAACACCGACAGAACGATCTAGGCTAATCGACCAGACATATTCATTAAAGATAGAGAAGACGGGCGAAATGCCGCTACGCATTTCGTCCAGCATACTAACGATTCTGCCAGCTCGCTGATAATAATAATAATAATAATAATAATAATAATAATAATAATAATAATAATAATAATAATAATAATAATAATAATAATAATAATAATAATAATAAGAAGAAGAAGAAGAAGAAGAAGAAGAAGAAGAAGAAGAAGAAGAAGAAGAAGA
>NC_068981.1:1398510-1399741 GCF_001194135.2 Octopus bimaculoides | reverse complement strand
CGTTTCTTTATTGGTCACAAGGGCGAACACAAAAACAAATAGGGACAAACCAAAACATGGGACACCGGGGGTTTAACATAAAAATCGAACAAACCACGGTAACTACTCTGCACCACATTGGACCATGATACGACCACTCCACACTACAACATCCATCACATCACAATGACTCCAAATTTTAGCACAAAGCCTGCAATTTCAGGGGCGGATGATCAGTCGATTACATTGACCCCACCCCAGTGCTCAAGTCGTACTTATTTCATCGACCCCGAGAGAATGAAAAGCAAAGTCAACTTCAGCGTAATTTGAACTCAGGACGCAAAGAGCGGAAAGAAATACCGCAAAGCATGTGGACTAAGATCCCCGTCGACAGGCCGATGGTATTGATAGAGGGTTAAACACTTTCGGTATACACATTAGGGATTTCTGCTGCATTTGTTCTCGCGCCATTTCCGCTCTACCGGTCATTCACTACATCCGTCTGTTTTCGGATTGTCTTTGCATAGGGGCCATCCGGACTCTCGCCTTCGTCGTGAACAAAAATTAATCTTCTCTCTTCGCTCCTTTGTACCACATAGGCTGAACTCCCTTTCTCTCTTCTACCCCACACCACTCCACACACACACTAGCACTGGCCACTTGCCAGCACCCACACCGCACACCATCATCCACACACCCACACCCAATCTTCTATAGCGTCACCACACATACCACTATATGAGCAGCCACAAGCACTATTTAGCTCAGTACACACACACCATCATGCACACTCCCACACGCACACAAGTACATAATACCTGGACACAGGCTATATATACATACACACGCAACACGAATTAACATACGTTGCATACATAGACAAGGATAACTTTCGCCCACATATATACACCATACACATGCACACCGTTTGGTCACAGACACACATACAAACATACACATTTACACAAATCGTGTGAAAAAACATACCTCAACTGCTACACACACACACACACACACACACACACACACACACACACACGTTACAGACGCACACACTTACACTTGGACTGCCATGTTGGCTTGGCGATAACGATTAATATCCAGTACCGCTGCCGTAGTCTCCTTTAGAGAGACTTAGAAATATTAATATTTCTATTTTTGAAAACCAGTGGATGTATTCCACTGAATTAAGGTAAATAATCCTTCGTACAGACGGTCAGTAGCGACGCCTGCTGGGTTCGGCTGCTCTACA
>NC_068981.1:1397032-1397785 GCF_001194135.2 Octopus bimaculoides | reverse complement strand
GTGTGTGTGTGTATGTGTGTGTGTGTGTGTGTGTGAGTGTGGACATCGGTGGCAATTTTTTCTTCCTCCGTTTTTCCCTTCTTTGAACTTTCCTTGTTTCCGACGAAGAGCTCCGCTCGTAACATCATATTCTCTCTCTTTCCTTTCCCGAGCATCTAGTAACACAATCTGCATCACGTCCTCACGTTGTTGTTTTTTTTTTTGTCTTTTTCATTTTTTTTTGAAACTATATATATATATCAGCCAAAAGTTTAATTTAGATGGAGAAAAGAAAGCGGGTGAATAAGTCTGATTTTGGTTAACAATGGTGACAACGTCAGACATGTTTCGCTCTTATCAGCCCTCCTCGGTGAAACATACTTTATTCATTGACTGCCAATATCTGAGAACTAGTAATAGAAGTAGTTTTTCTTTCATTAATGTGACATAAAATTAAATAATTAAACAAATTAAAAGAAAAGGTGTTGGAAAATGCTAACAGTTCCTTTTGTACCATAAGGAACGCTTTTTGAGTTAGCAGCAGAAATATGCTGAACGTCTCGCCTACACCTCCTCCTCTATTTCATTACCTTATCTTCTTTTTCTCCTTCTCTATCACCATATTTTTCTCATTCTTTCCTTCTTTTCCTCTTTTCACTGTCTATTCCATATTATTACCATCATTCTGCATATGTAAATATAAATATATGTATATGTGTATATACACATATATATATATATATATATATATATATATATATATATATATATATA
>NC_068981.1:1395000-1396019 GCF_001194135.2 Octopus bimaculoides | reverse complement strand
CATCCTAATCCACCTCCACCTTCTCCTCACACTATTTAACACGCAAAGAATTCTGGCCTCGCTCTTTGACAAACAACCAATATTTGAAGAAGCTTGGGTTGCTGTTGTTGTTGTTGTTGTTGTTGTTGATGGTGGTGGTGGTGGTGGCTGTTGATTGTTGTTGTTTTGTTCATAGTGCATGTGTGTTTATATGTGTGTGTGTGTGTGTGTGTGTTTGCTATCTGAATGTCTTTTGCTGTATGAGTGTGTGTGTATGTGTGAGAGAGAGAGTGTGTGTGTATGTGAGTGTTTTCTGTGTGTATGCGTGTATTCGTGTGTGCGTGCTTTTTTAACTATGTGTATGTGTGTGTATTTCTGTGTGTGTGTGTGTCTGTGTGTGTGTGTGTTTTTCAGTGTGTGTGTCTGTGTCTGTGTGTCTGTGTGTTTCTCTGTGTGTTTCTGTGTGTGTGTGTTTCTGTGTGTTTCTATGTGCGTGTGTGTGTTTCTTTGTGTATGTTTTTGTGTGAGTGTTTCTGTGTGCGTGTGTTTCTGTGTGTGTGTTTCTGTGTATGTGTGTTTCTGTATGTGTATGTTTTTGTGTGTGTGAGAGAGAGAGAGAGACAGAAAGAGAGAGAAAGAGAGTGAGAGAGAGAGAGAGAGAGACAGAAAGAGAGAGAAAGAGAGTGAGAGAGAGAGAGAGAGAAAGAGAAAGAGAAAGAGAGAGAGTATACCTATATTTGTTTGAAAGATTATGTCCTTTCGCACGTGGGCGGTGTGTTTTGCGTTGTCAGGATGCAGAGGCAATCGTACACACACACATACACGCACCCACACACACACACACATACACACACGATCATAGACAGAAATACACAACCTATGGGAGTGTGATTATGTGTCTGTGTGTGTATCTGTATGCCCTGTGTGTGTGTGTGTGTGTGTGTGTGTGTGTGTGTGTAGTATGTGTATATGCTTCATCTTTTACTTTTTTTCCCGTCAGTCGACTGCAGCCACGATGGAGTACCGCTTCGAAAAGTAGA
>NC_068981.1:1393426-1394519 GCF_001194135.2 Octopus bimaculoides | reverse complement strand
TATATATATATATTATATATATACGCATATGTATGTATGTGTATATATATATATATATATATATATATCATAAAATCTCTGAGCGAGGTATAAACAGTACCAGCACGACACAGTAGCATCGACCCTTAAGTTTTAGGCACATTTAGTTGGCAAATAAACTGCATGATATTGCTTGTTTCCACTTTTTCGAGATCAGTGACTTTTCGTCACTGGAAAAAGAATATATACATTTGCATTGGGAACCATTTCCCATCGCCAATCGGTGGTTGTCTCACGCTGATGACGGGTCAATATCCAGAAACTCAGGTCCGTGTGTATCAGTCAGGCTGGAGATGGGAAGGATGACTTCCCTTTGCAAATACTGACAGGGCACAGATAGTGTGGCAATAGACAGCTGGAGGAGATGTCTTCTTAGGGCTACAAGCTACAGTCGGATCGACCTTTAAGGGTTAGCCACATTTAGGTGGCAAATACACTTCACGATGCATATATATATATATATATATATATATATATATATATATATATATATATATATATATATACGTTATGAGAGGTATTGGTGTCAGTAAGACACAAAGGTGTCAGGTAATGCTGAGTAAATGCTATGGACAGACCAGAGTTAAGCTCTAGGTTCGGTGTTTATGCGAATAAGGAGCCCAATGTAGGTTACATATCAGCATGTGTATGTATATATATATATATATATATGTGGAGAATGGAGCAACAAATACGAGAAGAAGCAATTCTGTCGGGTTAGTTAGCCGTTGTTTTATTATGTCATCCACAATGACTCATTGCATAACCTCCACATAATAAAACAATGGCTAACTAGCCCAACAGAATTGCTTCTTCTCGTATTTGTTGCTCTATTCTCCACATAAATATAATTATAAACTACGGTTTAAACAACAAATTACCTGCCTCTGGATGCCCTCTAACCAAGACGGTACCCGTACAGGTGATACCCAGGAGTGCCTGCGGATTTAAACATCCCCTGGTTGCTTGGATGTTTCAGACTACCCCTGAAGGATTGAGGCAAGCCTATCATTTACCTATATATATATATATATATATATGTATATATATATAT
>NC_068981.1:1391356-1392963 GCF_001194135.2 Octopus bimaculoides | reverse complement strand
TTGTGTCTGTGCTTGTCCTCCTACCATCACTTGACAACCGTTGTTAGTGTGTTTACGTCTCCGTGAATTGGCGGTTCGGCAAGAGAAAACGATATAATAAGTACTAGGCTTACAAAGAATAAGTTCTGGGTATCTATTTGTTTGACTAAAAGCGGTGCTCCAGCATGGCCGCAGTCAAATGACTGAAACAAGTAAAAGAATTTTTTAAAAAAACACTCCACAGACACGTGTACCCTTAATGTAGTTCTCGAGATGGTGGGGGATCTAGTGTGACAAGGCTGACCGTTTGAAATACAGATACTAGAGAAACAGGAAGAAAGAATGAGAGAAAGTTGTGGGGAAAGAGTACAGCAGGGTTCGTCACCATCCCCTGAAGGAGCCTCGTGGAGCTCTAGGTGTTTTCGCTCAATAAACACTCACAACGCCCGATCTGGGAATCGAAACCGCGATCCCATGCTCGCGAGTGCACTGCCCTAACCACTGGGCCATTACGCCTCCGTAGTGCACTGATATAAATCAGAGATAAATTAGTAACAATCTCTTCAAATATCTAATGTGGAGAATAACTCTATCTGTCAGCATGTGTAATAGAGCTAAAATATAATCTCTTGATCTATACAGGTGTTTTATCTTTTTTTCCTTTTACTAAGAGTCATTTTATTAGCAGCGAGATGTAGAATGTAACATTTCTGAGGATAAGAATATATTCGTCGTCGTCAGCTGTTACAAGAAATCAAGATAATTCTTCCACGTTTTTTTCTTTTTTTTTTCGTTCTAAAATACCAAAGAAACTTTGTCAATAGTGATTCAACAAAAAGACGAATGAATAATGAATAATGAATAAACAAACGAGTTTTTAATTCAACATGGCGTCACAACAGTTGTACATTACAACAAACGAAATGTTTCATAAAATATGCTCCACAATAAATGAACAATATAATAAACGAATATCTCATCCAATATGGTGGCTCAATAAAAGTGCAATACGATGAACGAAAACTTTATTTAATAAGTGTGTATGCACTATTATGAGAAGACACCCCCCACAAACTCATCCACATGAGTGACTGCGTGGTAAGTAGCTGCTTACCAACCACATGGTTCCAGGTTCAGTCCCACTGCCTGGCACCTTGGGCAAGTGTCTTCTACTATAGCCTTGGGCTGACCAAAGCCTTGTGAGTGGATTTGGTAGACGGAAACTGAAAAGAAGCCCGTCGTATATATGTATATATATATGTGCATGTGTGTGTGTATGTGTTTGTGTTTGTCCCCCCAACATCGCTTGACAACCGATGCTGGTGTGTTTACGTCCCCTGGGGCCGATTTGCTCGACTAAAGGCGGTGCTCCAGCATGCCCGCAGTCAAATGACTGAAACAAGTAAAAGAATAAAAAAATATAGATTTTAGCAAAAATCTTACATGGTCAGCCCAACGGTCATAAGGACCCCAATTGAAATCCTCTGCTGGCCGAATGACTATGGCGAAAGAAGTTGTGTGGTGGACAAGGCTGAAAGGATTGACTGGAGGCATCTTCCTCTTTGGTCAATCTCTCAGTAACTTTTTCAAGTTGCACTTTGAAAAGGAAATGAGGACGGAGGGTAAAG
>NC_068981.1:1389958-1391143 GCF_001194135.2 Octopus bimaculoides | reverse complement strand
ATCGACTCCAGTACGCAACTGATACTTATTTAATCGACCCCGAAAGGATGAAAGGCAAAGTCGACCTCGACGGAATTTGAACTCAGAAACGTAAAGACAGACGAAATACCACTAAGCATTTTACCCGGCATTCTAACGTTTCTGCCAGTTCGCCGCCTTTTCATATTCTTTTCTACTCGAAGCACAGGGCCCGAAATTTGGGGGACGGGGTCAGTCGTTTAGATCGACCCCAGTACGCAACTGGTACTTATTTAATCGACCCCGAAAGGATGAAAGGCAAAGTCGACCTCGGCCGAATTTGAACTCAGAGCGTAAAGACAGACGAAATACCGCTAAGCGTTTCGCCCGGCGTGCTAACCACTCTGCCAGCTCGCCGCCTTTCTCCCTGAATGGATTGGTCGAAAGGTGGGTTGGCAAGAATGGATAGAATGAACGGAACTACTCTAAGCATATGCCTTTAGTTAGATGAACAGCTGAGCAAGTGCACATGCCCATGTTGGCCAAAGTGATCCTGGGTCTGGATCTGTGGGATTCCTTGATTGGTTTAGTTGGAACCCTCCCGTTCTAGGAAGATTGTATTTTCCAAGAATACTCTGCATTCTTTTCGTCCCATCTCCCAGCTCTTCCCATAGTTCTATGCAAATACCCAAAAACTGTTGACTGCTCTTGTAATGGTCCACTCGACAGGTGCCCCTGTGGTAAATACAAGAAATCATCTTCACAACCCCCACCCCCACCACTACCGGCTTCGGGATTATCATCATCGTCGTTCTTAATATCATTACATCATCACCATCATCATCGCCGTCGTCGTCGTCGTCGTCGTCATCATCCTCATCATCATCGTCATCCTCATCATCCTCATCATCCTCGTCATCGTCATCATCAGAGTTGATTAATGATATTTGCTGACAGCTTGAGATGTTTTCTTATTAGAGAAGACTAATGTGACAGAGGAGAGGGCAAATGGGAAGAGAGAGTGAGTGAGTGAGTGAGTGAATGAGTGAGTGAGTGAGTGAGTGAAAGAAAGAGAGGCTAGGGTTACAGAGAAAAAGAGAAAGAGAGAATATAAGTATGCGTGTGACTGCATTTATAAATATATAAAAATATATAGATCTATGTACGTATACATATATATATATATTTTTTTTTATTTATATATATATATATATATATGTATATATA
>NC_068981.1:1388507-1389654 GCF_001194135.2 Octopus bimaculoides | reverse complement strand
CATACCCACACACAAAAATACACGCACCCATACACACACACACACACACACACACAGAGCATACATACGTATAATGTATCATATACTCACAGATAAACAATAATAGATACAGATATACACAGCAAGCAGTAGAGATTTTGATACAAATACCATGACATTGCACCACACCAACTTGTTCTTTTTGTATGTACCTGTGGTGTGTGTAAGAGAAACATACACATTATTAAATTAAAAGCAGCAGAGAGGAGGAACTCAGAGGCATTATATATATATAATGCTAATAAAGTAACAAGGATGTCCAGGTGTCAATACATTATGGCCGTTTCGAGCGGCTCCATTTAATCGATCAATGAAAACATTACATCAATTTGAAAGAAACCGCTCTCCCCAGTTGTAGATGACCATATAGTTTCCCAACATAAAAGATAAACCATTTTTAACAAATTTATATCAATACTAGAAACCAAAATAATTACATTATTTCCTTATGTTATATTTGTGGCACAATGAGTTTTAAAAAATAATGCATATCGGCTTCTTTCAAATTGATGTAATGTTTTCATTGAACGATTAAATGGAGTTGCTCGAAACGGCCGTAATGCATTGACACCTGGACTTGTTACTTTATTAACATTATATATATATAAATATACATATTAAACGTTATTCTTATTTAACTGTTTGGGTTATCATATTTTCATTGTTAAAGGAGTTGGACTCCATTTTTGTTGGAGTTCTAGATGAGATAGAACATTTCAAAGTTTAAGATTAAATAAAACACAACAAAACATCACATTTTGATTCTCGGCAACTGGTTCTCGTCATTACGCACACACATACAAACAAACACAAGCATAGATATACGTACACACATACATACACACACATATATATATGCATGTATGTATGTATGTATATAGATAGATAGATATAGATATGTATGTATTTATATAAATTAATATGTATATATATATTTATATGTATATATATATATATGTATATATGTATATATATATATATATATGTGTTTTTATACATGTACACATATATACGTAGACGCATATACACACACGTATAAATTTACATATCCCATATTTATATTTATAAGGTATGTGTGTATATATATATATATATATATATATATATA
>NC_068981.1:1382861-1385449 GCF_001194135.2 Octopus bimaculoides | reverse complement strand
CTTTTTTTTGATATTTTCAGAATATTTTTATGAATTTGTGTTGATCTTTGTGGTTTTCGTCACTGTTTACAATTATCTTTAAAGAAATTTTCTAATGTATCATATAAATGTAATTTTTGACGCTGAATCCGAATTTTATTCTAGAAAAATTTTGCAAAAATGTTACAGGTGTTCAAAGTTTGATAATTTTCAGAATTCTCAGCCAATCAGAAAACAGCGCGTTCGCTGCCTCTTCCCCTTATCTTCATCGATCTCTGTCTTGTGGCTAATGAAAATATTACCCCAATTTTGTTTTTCACTAAAGTCTAGGCCCAAAGAGGAATAGCATTGTCATCAAGAAAGTAGTTAAGCGGATACCAGAAACGCCAACTCAAGGAAAAGCAATCTAACGAAATTTCTAAATATCAAGAAATATCAAACTATTTTACAATGTCAAGTAAAAGTTTGTCATCACCTGGAACTGAAACAAGCCATGCATGCACCAGTGAAGTCAATGACAGGGCACAAAGAATGAGTGCTCTGTTTAGCAACAATCAACCTCCTGTTGATACTTTTGGTGCAGATGGTGATCACGGTGATCAAGAACCTCATGAAAAGAGAGAACAAAAACAGGAAACAGGAAGGAAATTTTGTGCTTTCAAAGAATGCAGTGACCTGGCAAACTTGCCCGTAACAATCGATAATGGTTTCATACAAAACCGTTTAATGCAAGGCATCAGATTTTTTCAAGATAAAAAAAAACAGACTTTTGTATATACTGAATCCAACAATATTTACAAACAGGGAAATCAAAGTTTCTCAAACAAGTACTTTGAAAAAAAGATTGAAAATGGTCAGACTGTGATAAGATCCTGGTTAGATGACTCAAAGAGCAGAGGCTGTATATACTGTTTCGTTTGCAAACTCTTTTCTAAGTGCCAAACATCACTTACAACAACGGGTGGGTTTTCTGATTGGATGAAAATAATCAGAACTCTAGAAAATCATGAATACAACATGGAACCTAAAAGGGTTAGGGTTAGGGTTAGGGTTAGGGTTAGGGTTGAGCTGGCTGACACGAAAATCAAATAAAAGTCCTGTGGATCAGCAACATGAAGAACAATTGAAAAAAGAAAACATGCAGAACTATTTTGAAGTACTAAAAAGAGTTGTATAATATATGATATATACATCAAAGTGACAGTTGAATGTTACTACTAGTTTACATCGCTAGTAGGGGAGAGCACCCCTACTGCCCTCCAGCAGCTAACAGGAGCGCGAGACTGACCCAGTTTCGAGCTATTTCGCTCATCTTCAGCCACGACCACCTGCGCACTGCAGTGATAGCTAAGATCCGCTTCTGCCAGCGATATATTGTAAACAAAGTGACTGTCGGTCACTGAGTCGCAACAAGCAAAATAGCTAGTTATACAATCTCAAGAAGAGATCGAGTAGTAAGGTATACCGAACAGTAAAGCGAGTCGCTTTCTACACACACACACACACACAGCAAAATACAGGGTGTTCAAAAAGTCTCTCCGCAGTGATATTTTTTGAAGACACCATCAACACCGAGAGATTTTGCTCAAATATTGTCTCTCTGCATTTGTAAGACCAACTCACCGAAAGTGAAATTAATAATGCATACTTTCAGCAAGATGGAGCTACAGCACATACTCTGCGCATCACCAACAGGGTATATCGAAGGGACTTTGGCCACCAAGATCGCCTGATTTAACACTGCCATACTTTTTTTCTGGGGAGCAAGTAAAACATCATTGTACAGGAATCACCCGAAAACCTTTTAATGAACTAAAAGACCCAATCATAACCTTCACACAGTCCATACTGCATCAGACTCTCCAAGATGTATTTCAAAACATGTGTAGAAGAGTCAACTTCTGTATTGAAAATGAAGGATGACACTTTCAACACTTCTTATAAAGTTTTTGTAAAGTCTTGTAAAGTCTAATATATTCTTTTGTTTCTCTTCTTTTTCGCCTCCCTTTTTTCTACTTTTTTTCTCTCCTTGTTTCGCTCCTTGTTTCTTTCTGTGTTCCTTTCTATAGAAGAGCGTAGGCTCGAAACGTTAATGACTTTTTCAATTCCCGAGCGTTATACTAATACATCTGTTTGTTTTCTACACCACCTGTCTTCGTCGTTTGGTCTTTTGTCTTTTTGTGAATTCTCCCTATATTCTTTTGTAGTCTTAGACCATCTTATAAATATTTATTTTGCAATAAAATACTGCGGACAGACTTTTTGAACACCCTGTAAAATTGTGCTCTAACATAACAAATAGACTATACTTCAGAGCATTCGTCCGTTTTTACGTTCTAGGTTCAAATTCTGCCATGGTCACCTTTGCCTTTCATCCTTTCGGGGTCGATAAGCTAAGTACCAACTAAGAACTGGGATCGATTTAATCGACTCACCCAAAATTGCTGGCCTTGTACCAGAATTTGAAATTTTCGTCTATCTTTACGTTCTGCGTTCAAATTCCGACGAGGTCGACTTGGCCTTTCATTCTTTCGGTGGGGGGGGGCGATAAAATAAGTAACAGTTGAGCACTGGGGTTGATGTAATCGATTAACCCCCACCCCACCCCA
>NC_068981.1:1381526-1382051 GCF_001194135.2 Octopus bimaculoides | reverse complement strand
GGGGAGTGTTGGTAAATGCTGGATGGGGGACGATTGAGAGAGAGAGAGAGAGAGAGAGAGAGAGAGAGCGAAATGAACGTTCAATGAATGCATGTCTGCATATATGAGTGTTGTGTGTAGACTGAGAAAGAAATCCTGTAAATTGGATGGTCATGGAGGGAAGGAGAATGAAGAGATCGTGAAAGAGAGATTGAGATGTGATAGAGAAATAGTGTGTGTGCATGTCTATCTTTTTATCGACACGTGTGTGAGTGTAGATAGATAGATAGATAGATAGATAGATAGATAGATAGATAGATAGATAGATAGACAGACAGACAGACAGGCAGACAGACAGGCAGGCAGGCAGACAGACAGACAGACGGACAGATAGACAGACGGACAGATAGACAGACGGACAGATAGACAGACGGACAAACAGACAGACAGACAGACAGATAGATTAGATAGATATCCATTCATACATATATATACATATATACATTCATATATATATATATATATATATATATATATATATATATA
>NC_068981.1:1373900-1376382 GCF_001194135.2 Octopus bimaculoides | reverse complement strand
ATATATATATATATATATATATATATATATATTCTTTTCTACTCAATGTACAAGGCCCGAAATTTTGGCAGAGGGAGCCAGTCAATTAGATCGACTCCAGTACACAACTGGTACTTAATTTATCGATCCCAGAAGGATGAAAGGCAAAGTCGACCTCGGCGTTACCATAATGTCCTAAGTTCAATCCTTCTCTCTGACATTTGACCTTGACCTCGGTTAGACTCAAACATACACGTTAAAACTGGATGGACGGAACCATTTAGGCAGCCTGACGAAAGGATTCTACCGAGAATTTAAAGGCTCCCAACTTTATCATACACTGTGTCAGGCTGATTTTGTTTCAGAATTACGTGAAGGGCTACACATGCCTGTGAAATACCCAACCACTTTGCAAGCTAATTCGATGGTCAGATAGTTCGGTTTATCGGCGGACTAAAATGTTCATCGTCGAAGGCGACGAAGGAGCCATTTATTGTTCTTAACTAATATGTAATACTTGTCTTGTGTGCATACAAAGTTTGTGTGCGAAGGCGAGTGGCTTAGTGGTTAGGGCATTCGGCTCACGAACAAAAGGTTGTGAGTCCGATCTCCGGTTGTGCATTGTGTCCTTGAGCAAGGCACTTTATTTCTCATTGCGCCAATCTACTCAGCTGGCAGAATGAGACGTACCTGTATTGTGAAGGGGACAGCCTTGTCACATTCTGTGTCACGCTGAATCTCCCAAAGAATTATGTTAAGGGCACGTGTGTCTGTGGAGTACTCAGCCACTTGCACGTTAATTTCACGAGCAGATTGTTCCGTTGATCTGATCAACTGAACAAATCGTCGTGGTAACCGACGGAGTGCCAGTTTGATTTTGTGTTTGTGTGTGTATGTGTGTACACATGCATATATTTCTATATGTGTATATGTGTGTGTGTGTGTGTGAGTGTGTGAGTGTGTGTGTGTCTGCGTGCGTGTGTATGTTTGTTCCTCTCTGTATCTATGTCTCCGCTTGTGCATGTTAAAATATGTGATCGCATGTGTTTTATATGAGTATATATATGTGTGTGTGTGTGTGTGTGTGTGTTTGTCTGTCTGTCTCTTTCGGTGTGTGTCTGATTGTACTTGTATGAACGTATATTCGCGTGTGCGCCTTTGTGTGTGTCTCTGTGTGCGTATTTGTGTAAACGTGTATGTGAACACGTTATATATAAACGGATAAATATATGTATATGTGTTTATGTATGTGTGTCTGGGTGTGTAGTTGTACGTGCATGCGTGAGTCAATGTGTGCGTGTGCGTATGTGCATGTATTATACTTATATGCGCATGGGTGTGTGTATGTATGTGTATGTGTGTGTGCCTGTATTACATGCGAGGCCAGTGGTTTATCTGTTTGACTTCTGTTAAGGTAAACACCAACGCATGTCATCCCACGTGACCCCCACGTCATACCACGTCATCCAACGTTGCCACACACAAAAGTGAAGACATGATGTTCAGTCACTGACAATCACTATTTGTCTACGTGAGTAGAATTTGAACTAGAGTCGCTTCCCTCCGCTTTCACACAAACTACCCACAACGCCATCTACTTCCTTCCCTTTTATTTTCTTCTTCATTTATTTCTATTTTAATGCTCATTATATGCGAGGAACCACGTTCCCTTCGTATTCGCTACTATCCATTCACTTCCTATCGAATTTTCTATTTAACTCTCACCCTATCTCTATCACTCCCTCTATTCTATTCTCTCTCTTTCTCTCTCTCTCTCTCTATCTCTCTCTCTCTCTCTATCTCTCTTTCTCTCTCTCTCTCTCTCTTTTATTTTCTTTCATTCTCATTTTTCTTTCATTTTCCTTCTGTTTCCTTCCTATAGTTCTTTAACAACAATTATCCTCCTTCAGTTTCTACCCTTTAATACGAGACATTCACTTCTGGTCTCCTCATCTATTTAACGCCTTTTAGATTTCCTCATATTTTGTTCCCTTTCTTCAAACATTAGTTGTGCTTTCTATCTACCTCTCAGACTCTCTCACGTATGTATGTATGTATGTATGTATGTATGTATGTATGTATGTATGTATGTATGTATACGTGCATGTATGTATGTATGTGTTGCCTCCTCATGGCTCATCCTCTTAGCGTTCATAATAATTTTTCTATCAACTTGGCTCAACAGCCCTCACCGTTTGTTTTTACTGTCTTGTTCTCACTGTCCTGTTCTTGTTAACACTTTCACCCTCTGCAAAAAATCCCAAATTTTATTTAATTTGCTTTGCGGGAAGGACTGTTTCAACGAAGTCGCGTATTGTCCTTACCTTCGAAACGCGGAGTAGATAAAACAGGGACAAAACATCCAGGTAGACGATACAAAGAAAACACGGGCAGGTCATTCGGAGTTTTCTTTCTTCAGTCGAGATCCAGATTATCCTTGCAATTTTGGCTGGTTATTCTCGATATTGCTCCAATCTGGCCAGCCCCAAGGAAAAACTAAGCT
>NC_068981.1:1372021-1373368 GCF_001194135.2 Octopus bimaculoides | reverse complement strand
AAATAACTCACATTTCATTTTAACATATATATTTACCAAAATTACATAAAAATATCTTGAAATACTAAAGAGTAAATTTATTCAATAAAATCGCCATTGGTTTCAAACACGGTCTCCAGAGGGCTTCGGAATCTCCTGCAGCTCTTCTGGACGGCCTCCTTGTTTAAGTTGGTCAATGCTGCCATAATCCTTGCCTTCAGTTCATCTTTGGAGTTTTGTTGGTCTCTCGCTCAAGTGCGCCCGACACAATAATAAAGGGGGTTGCAGTCTGGGGAGTTAGGTGGCCAGATGTTAGGGGTGATGTGGTCGCAGAAATTGTCTGACAGCCATGACTGTGGCATGGTGCAGAGTCCTGTTGCCAGACATAGGGTCTTCCAGCAGCCACCCTCTTGACATAGGGCAACACTACTTCCTCCAGGCACTTGATGTAGGCCTCCGAGTTGAGTCTGAGGCCGTGTTAGAAGATGAATGGAGGCATAACGTCGCCACTACTAGTGATCGCTCCAAACGCCATGATGTTGACTGGATGTTTGATTTTTATCACTCTCGTTACACACCCTTAGATTGCACTGTCCTCTTAAATGTTCGTATTAGAGCTTCCGGCGCGAACGCCAAGGAGTACAGTATGCCGCTTCCAAATTTCTGGCCGAGTGAATTGCGTCATGGTGCTGACCCTACTATGCTGTGTAGGCGACAAAATTAAGAACAAACAACGCGCATGAGTAAAACTAAAGATATAAAATGGTGACAATTTACCCATCACACCCTCTCTGTGTGTGTGTGTGTGTGTGTGTGTGTGTGTGTGTGTGTGTGTGTGCGTGCGTGCGCACCTATAATTATAAATACGCTTTTCTTTATTAATTATTGGCAGAAGCTGCAGTGTGACTTGGGAGCCGTCAGTTTCGTACCAATGCGATGGAGTTGGTGAATGGTCATGATAATGATGATGATGATAATGTTAACATCAATTACGATGAAAACAACGTTGACAACTAGGACGATGATGATGGTGATGATGACGATGATGGTGACGACGATGAAGACAACGATGATGATGATGTTTATGACAACGACGACGAAGGGAAAAACAAGGCGCAGAAAATGGAAGTGGCGGTGGGGATGATGATAAGGATCATCATCACCAGCATCATCATCATCGCTGACGTCGTTGTCGACATCGTCGTTGTCATCATCATGACGACGATGATGACGGTGATGATGATGATGGTGATGATGATGGTGTTGATGATGATGGTGATGATGATGATGGTGATGATGATGGTGTTGATGATGATGGTGTTGATGATGATGGTGATGATGATGGTGTTGATGATGTCGATGGTGTTG
>NC_068981.1:1371622-1372011 GCF_001194135.2 Octopus bimaculoides | reverse complement strand
TGATGATGATGATGGTGATGATGATGGTGTTGATGATGATGGTGTTGATGATGATGGTGATGATGATGGTGTTGATGATGTCGATGGTGTTGATGATGATGGTGATGATGATAGCCATAATAATGATGCGAATGGGGATGATGATCTCTCTCCTCTCTGTCTTAAATATACATTCCACGACGCCACAATTTTCTCGTTGGTTATACACCCCCACTCTCTCCCTCTCTCTCTCCTTCTCTCTCCCTCTCTCCCCCCACTCTCTCCCTCTCTCTCTCCTTCTCTCTCCCTCTCCCTCTCCTTCTCTCTCCCTCTCTCTCTCCTTCTCTCTCCCTCTCTCTTTCTCCTTCTCTCTCAAATATACATTCCACGACACCACAAATTTCTCGTTG
>NC_068981.1:1365257-1369894 GCF_001194135.2 Octopus bimaculoides | reverse complement strand
AAATATATACATATATATATATATATATAAATTTAAATAATAAAGGTGAAAAATTTGAATATTAATTTTAATAATATCAATTTAAAACCAGTGGCCTAGCATATTGAAAAATCTAAAGAGTCAGAAAAATTATATTACATACATATAAGAGGGATGACCACTAAGTGGACATCCATTATGCTAGAAGAAGACCACATATGGTCTGACCACTAAGGAAAGATTGTTCTCAAGAAAATTCAGCAAACGCCAGAACGTAAGCAAGACAAATGAAAAGATACAAAATATAATGATTAATCACAAACCCAATTTCGTTGTTACCACTTACGTAATTACTTACGTAAATGTCTGCAACTCATTTTTCTGAATCTTCAGATTTTTCAATATGCTATGCCACTAGTTTTAAATTGATATTAATCAAATTAATATTCAATTTTTCACCCTTATTATTTAAATTTAAATAGCCATATTCTCTAACCGGCAAAATTCACTGCAGAGAATTATTTTCAGCAGAATTATTTCCGGTATTTGGCGTACCAAAACAAAGACTTTTGGAATATAACCCCAAATCTAATTGGTAGAACTATATACCTGTTCAATCTCATGCGGACGTCTCGTGTATAGTTCTGCAAATTATATTGCTATGACGATCACACCGATGAGTTGCAGACATTTATGTAAGTAATTACGTAAGTGGTAACAACGAAACCGGATTTGTGGTGGTCAGACCATAGGTGGTCTTCTTCTAGCATAATGGATGCCCACTTAGTGATCATCCCTCTTATATGTATATATATATATATATATATGTGTGTGTGTGTGTGTGTGTGTGTGTGTGTGTGTGTGTGTGTGTGTGTGTGTGTATAGATAGATAGATAGATAGATAGATAGATAGATAGATAGATAGATAGATAGACACACAACGGGCTTCTTCCGGTCTCTGTCTACCAAATCCATTGACAAGGCTTTGGTCGACCTGAGGGTATAGTAGAAGAGACTTGTCCCCCAAGATGCCACGCCTGCGCCTATATATATATATATATATATATATATATATATATATATATATATATATATATAATTCTTAAACAAAAATGTTCTTGACTGTGACTTCGGAGTTTCGGGCAGTAAAGCCATCGTCGAGACTTCGACAAGGTATAAATAGTGGTTATTTCAATTTTTTGTAGTGAATCTGACTTACAGCTGTTTCTGGTAATCGTTATAGGTTTGTACATTCATTGTTTCACAGAATCGGTCCGTTGATTGGCTGAGAAAAGTTTGGACAGCCTAGAGGAGTAATGTTACCCTCATCAGAATCATTGTGTTCTGGTAAGCACCAAGCGGAACAAAGCTAAATAATGATACGGACGTGAGATGGGGCGCGAACAGAGGCAATAAGTGAGTGGAAGAGAGATAAAGAGAAAAGAAGAAAAGGATTAACGAGTTAGAAAAGGAGGACTAAAGAGAGGAGAAAGAAAGAAAAGGGAGAGGGACAGAAAGAGGAGAGGAGGTATGCGATGTATATATATATATATATATATATATATATATACATACATTGAACTCGGAGGAATTTGAACTCAGAACGTAAGGACGGACGAAATACCGTTAAGCATTTCGCCCGTCGTAGTAACGATTCTGCCAGCTCGCCACCCTAAGTATATTATATATATATTCCACCGTATTTCCAATGGATCAATAGACTACAGCTGCCCCAACGCCTCATCTCTGTATGTGTAAAGGTACAAATAATATTCTGAATAGAAATTTATACAGGTCCAAGCGGTTACCAGCTGATCGGGGTCCACCGAAACCCAAGTAACATAGGGGACAGAAACAACAAGGCTTTTCGCTTAGTATATAGAACGATCAATGGTTTCAAATTTTGGCACAAGGCCAGCAATTTCAGGTAAGGGCTAAGTCAGTTTCATCGACCCCAGAGCTCAACTGGCATTTATTTTACCGACTCTGAAACGATGAAACGCAAACTCGACCTCGACTGAATTTGAATTCGGAACGTAAAAACGGACAAAACGCTGCTAAGCATTTTGTCCGGTGTGCTGACGATTCTGCCAGCTCGCTGCCTAAGTATATATTATAATTAATAATCTAAATATTTTAATGATCCTTAATTGAGATCTGTTGGGCAAGTGTGGCTTGCATGACCCTGGCATTTGGTGAACGGTCTGAAAACGGTAAACTTCAATCCATTAAAGATCTCATTTCTCATCAATAACGTCGATCTCGATTGTCTAGAATGTACCTGTATTTAAGTAATTCAACGGCGAGAAGTAATTGTTTCAACACTAATTTGAAAAGGTTTTAATACGGTCTAATTGGTAAAATGTCTCGCTCGGAGCTAGGCCAACGTATGGTGCTACACTTTAAATGACATTAATAAAACCATCAGCTTTCGACATTTACGAAGCGAATGACAAGTTGTGTAAGATATAATTCGGTTCGTTGTTTGCAATTGAATTGAGAAAGACCTCTCTGCTATTTGCCTTCTTTCTCTCTTCTCTGTAACTTCTTTTTCCTTCTCCCACCGTTAGAGAGCTTGTATGATTAGCTTTAGTTATAGGTCAACGTTCGCTTACCTGGATATACACATCTTCACACACACAAACACACACAGAGAATCAAATGCTTGCACACTAATGTCTGATCACCATACATGTCCACGGAGAGCATATCTTTACATGTCTGTATATCTTTCTGTCTATCATTCCCTCTGTATGTGCACATGTGGTCCTATGTTATGACGAAAGCTGGGAACAAGACCTTCTCAATATTACTAATATATAAAACACGAGCGAAATAAAGTGACTTGTTCTGGCCCCTTAGGCTTGCTTTAATTTCTCTTCTATTTTCTTGTCTTCTTTCATCAGTTCGGACATATTTCCATATCCTAGACCCTGGACTTCCATAAAATAGACATCTTCTCATGTTTCATTAAGCATTCGTAAAATCTCAACTTGTTCAAATGATCAATCCTAGGCAAACAGAGTTCATTAAGTGCCCCGAGCCAGACAGCCAAACCAACAGAGAGCAGCACTACGTCATCCGCTGAAAAATACCGACAATACGATCACACTCTCTACCCACCCACCCTTATTTAACACCTTCACCTCTTCCCTCCACATCGGCTTCAATCCCTTTACTGCTTCCCATCAAAAGATTAACTTTTATTTTTGAGCAGTAAAGCTAGCTGTTTATTAATCTTTCCTATCTTGCTAGAATCTATTTACTGCTTTAATCCATCATGGCGAAGTTTCTTTCTCTTTTTTTACCTTTATATTTTTTAAATTACCATTATTACTATTACTATTATTATTATTATTATTATTATTATTATTATTATTATTATTATTATTATTATTATTATTATTTTCTTTTTATTCCTGTCCATCTCCCGAAACCTCTGTATACACTCCTCTTTTTATTTTAACTCCAACCATTCTTTTTTTTATTATTATTATTTAGTTTCGTCGATTTTTGTTTTCATTGGGTTTTTTTTCTACTTTCATCAACAACTGGTTGACCGGCCCTCAAAGTCTGTTGTTTGTGAACATAGCTTAGCAGATTTGGCTTTCAATAACAGAAGACCCAATGGAAAAATTGTGCATTCTAATGAAAAGCAGCTCTTGTACCGACAGCTAATCAGAACAAAGACATAAGTTTTTCACGCTTGTTTACAGTGGACCGTAATGTTTTCACCGCCATCTTGCTGTCTAAACTTAATATTTGCACACCAACTCGTTTCTATAACGAAATCGTTCTTTTTTTCTTTCTTTCTTTTTTCTTTGGAGTTTGTTAGATTTTTTTTTTGTCTTGTTGTTGTTGTTGTTTTTCTTCTTTCAATTTGGAATGAGAGTGTAAAGTAATTCCAGCTTTCTTTCAATTTCCCTTTGCTGGATGTCTTCAATAATCTGTTAATATCATCGGCTAAATAAAACGAAATCTTATTTCCTCACCTCACAAGGTCATTATTATTTATTATTATTATTATTTATTATTATTATTAATATTATTATTATTATTTATTATTATTATTATTTATTATTATTATTAATATTATTATTATCGTCATCATCATCATCATCATCAGCAGCAGCAGCAGCAGCATCAACATCATTACTATTATTGTTATTATTATTTTACATTATCATTATCACTATTATTATTATTATTATTATTATTATCATTATCATTATTATTACTATTATCATCATTATTATTGTTATTATTATTACTATTATTATTATTATTATTATTATTATTATTATTATTATTATTATTATTATTATTATTATTATTATTATTATTATTATTATTACTACCTATCTTTATCTTTGTATTGTCCCCCTCATCCTTGGCCCTTGTGGCAAATAAATGAAATCATTATCACCATTGTTATCATTACTATTCTTATTATCGTCATATCATTATCATTATCATCATTATCATCATTATCATTATTATTATTATAAGTAGTAGTAGTAGTAGTAGTAGTAGTATCATCATCATATCTATTTGTAATTTTGAAACGCTCATAGGAATTTTATTGGCCGAAGGAAACGGAAGCAACCTGTTTTCCATTTCGGAAAAGTTTACGGTCATACATATATATATATATATAT
>NC_068981.1:1362352-1364542 GCF_001194135.2 Octopus bimaculoides | reverse complement strand
GTGTGTCTGTGTTTGTCCCCCAACCATCGCCTGCTAACCGATGTTGGTGTGTTCGCGTCCTCGTAACGTAGCGGTTCAGCAAAATGGACCATTAGAATAAGTACTAGGCTTACAAAGAATAAGTCTTTATAATAATCTTTTTGTAGTAAAGATTGTTTGCCAACATAACATGGCAGTCCTGGTTTAGGACGAATGTTGCTGTAATTTAGCCCCAGCTGGCTATACGACACGATCTGTGTCCTTATATTTTCGAACAAGAGAATCTAGCACCCCCACTCAGCTCAAAACAATATCTGTGTATCGCGATTTCCGGCTCATTTCCCTCGTTGTGAGATTTTAAAATAGTAATTTTCTAATAATCTCTTTGATTTAAGCTCGTTAACATGTTGGTTACCCGATTAAAGCAGGTTACCTGGTTCCCATGGCCTATAAGTGATCGAGATCACAACATTCCCTCTGATCAGGACTCCAGTTCTTCGTAGAGTTACTCATTTACAGTTGAACGGACTGGAACAACGTGAAATGAAATGCCCTGCTCAAGAAAACAATGCATTGCCCGGTGCGGAAATCGAAACCACTACCTTGCGACTGTAAGTGCAGAATACCCTAACTACAAGACCATGCACCTTCGCTTTAACGTAGAAGTCTTCATTAAAAAAAGAACCCACCAAAATGGCTTTTCTTTACTCAAAGAAGCAAAGTGGGAACCGCAATATGGCCGCTCGATCTGCTAAAAATAACAGCAAACATTCCCTCAAATTACACCCTAGCAAAAAGACACATCAGACCAGTGTTTCTCAACCACTTTTTACCAACGGACCTCTTTGATTACTTTTTTTTACTCGGATGGGCCCTCATAGCCATTCGATGTTTAAATAAAATTATGAAGGCGGCGAGCAGGCAGAATCGTTAGAACGCCGGGCAAAATGCTTACATATCTACCAACGTATTCAAGCTACCTAGGCAGACAGACAAACAGACAGACAGACAGATAGATATGTATATAGATAGATAGATAGATAGATAGATAGATAGATAGATAGATAGATGGATGGATGGATAGATAGATAGATAGATAGATAGATAGATAGATAGATAGATAGATAGATAGAGAAAGAGAGAGATAAAGAGATAGAGAGATAGAGAGATAGAGATAGAGAGAAAAATAGATAGATAATTACTCTGGTTTATTTGTTTCTCTCTCTTTCTTTCTCCCTCTCCCCCTCTCTCTCCCCCTCCCTCTCTCTCTCTCTCATTCTCTCTATCTCTATGTCTATCTCTCTATCACACCATCATCCCATCAATTCATCATCTCATCGTCAGGCATCGTGCATAAAGCATTCCTTCGGTGGAATATCACAACAGCTAACAGGGCGGCCATGTTCAATTAACTGAAAGTAAATTACATTTCCGAAGTTTTATGTGAAGCTTCATGTGAGATGTCAGAGCGTTATCTGTAGGGACCAGCCACGCTGATCTCCCCTGTTCCCTTCTCTACACCACCAACACCAACACCAACACCAACACCACGACCACAAGCAATTCTAACATGGCCGCCGTCGCCATTAACCGTCTTTCTTTTTCTCTCTCTCTCTCTCTCTGTTTCTGTCTCTTTATCTCTTTCTCTCCCGTTCTCTCTCTGTGTTTGAAAATGGAGAGAATTAACAGAAAAGCGACAAAACTAAATGAATATTCACAGAAAATAGCTTTAAAACTAAACGAAATGAATATCAATAGATATGGAGGAGTCAGAGTGAAAACTCAAACTTTACTATCTGAATCTTTCACACACGCGCACGCACACACTCACACGCATGCGCACATACGTTCCCGCTCTTTCCTTGTCACTGTCTTTCTCTGCCTTTGTCTCCCACTCACCTCTCTCTTTCTCGGACTGTGTTTCTCTCTCTCTCTCTCACTTTCTCTTCTTCTTTCCCACACACATACATGTACATGTTTGTCTGTGTGTCGGTGTATCTGTGTAAATGCATGCATATATACACATACACACACGTTCACACTTACAATCGTTCATATATATACATATATACTTACACACACACACACACACACACACAAACACACACACACATACACACACACATATATATATATATATTATCTGAAGTGCATAGTATTATATATCCATCACGATATATACATATATACTTAGATGTGTGTATATATATA
>NC_068981.1:1357289-1360496 GCF_001194135.2 Octopus bimaculoides | reverse complement strand
CCACCACCACCGCCACCACCACCGCCGCCGCCCCAATTCCTTTGTATCATTTTTAGGGAGAAAAAAATAAAAGTAAAAGTCCATTGTCGCCGTTATCAACAATAGCAACGACTCCATCGACAGCATCAACACCAGTATCAATATCGACTGAATCACTATAACCACCACCACCACCATCGTCATCGTCATCATCGTCATCGTCATCATCGTCATCATCATCATCATCGTCATCGTCATCATCATCGTCCTCATCATCGTCATCATCATCATCGTCATCATCATCATCATCATCATCATCATCATCATCGTCATCATCTATTTCAACAGACGGTAGGACACTTTCAGCACACAAGTACTACAATTCTATCTGCTCCTCCTCCTACTACTACGACAACTACTACTACTACTACTACTTATCATAATAATAATAATAATAATAATTATTATTATTATTATTATTATTATTATTATTATTATTATATGATGGTGACGATGACGATAATGACAACGACGACGATGACGACGATGAAGATGATGACGATGATAGCGATGATGATGCTGATGATGATGATAGTTGATTACAACGACCCAGTTCTCAACTACTCCTCCTCCTACTACTACTGCTGCTGCTGCTGCTGCCGCTACAACGACGACGACGACGGCGACGTCAGGACAGGAAGTTGCTCTCCGAAGTGATGGATCTGATATTCAAGGATATTCAATTAAGTCGTCAACGGTTTCGGTGGATGGAGGGCGGGTGGGTGTGAATTGAAGTGTGAGTGTGAACGTGGAGTGAAGTGTGAGGAGGGGGAGTATGGAGTTATGAGTGGACTGTAAGGTGTGCTGGTGGTGTGTGAAGTGGGGGTGGTGTTTGGAGTGGGGGTGTTATGTGAGGTCGGGTGGGGTGTGAAGTGGAATTTTCGAGCGCAGTGCGGGCGAGATATTGGATGTGGTGTGAAGTAGAGTGTGGGTGGAGTGTAGGTTTGAGTGTAGAATTGGGTGTGGGAGAATATGGGTATGGAGTTTGGGCGTGAGTGTTGGGGGCATGGAGTATGAGGGAAGTATGAGATAGTGTGATGGAGTGTGAGGTCGAGCATGAGATGGATTGAGGGTTAGAGTAGGGGAGGGATTGTGCGGGTGATTATGAGGGGAAATGTGGGGGTGAAGTGTGGAATGGAGTGTGGGACGGAGTGTAGGTGGAGTGTGGGACGGAGTGTAGGTGGAGTGTGGTGGAGAGTGTTGTTGAGTGTGAGGTGGAATTTGGGTGGAGTGTAGAGTAAATCGTGCGGTGGAGTGTAGGAAGCGTGAGATGGAGTGTGAGGGGAGTTGAAGGGGAGTGTAGGATAAAGTGTGAGATGATATGTGGTTTAGAATGTAGGGGTGGAGCACGGGGGTGTCGTGTAGGGTAGAGTATTGGGTGGTGTGTGGGGGGACCGTGTGGTCGAATGTTGGAAGCGTGAAATGGAGTGTGAGATGGAATGAGGGATAAAGTGATGGAGTGTGGGATAAAGAGTGGAGTGTGGGATAAAGAGTGGAGTGTGGGATAAAGAGTGGAGTGTAGTATAAAGATTTCAGCTGAGTATTCCGAGTTGTGTGTCTCCACTCTTTCGCCCGTCTCTCACCCGTTGCTTCTTAAATTACCGTCTGCTCAATTATAAGACCATATATTATTTGAGTGAAGGCGCGTGGCCTTGTGGTTAGGTACGTTGCACTCACGTGGTTTCGATTCCCAGACCGGCTGCGTAAAACATTTTATTTCATGTTGCCCCAATCCATTCTTCTCTGAATGGGTAGCTCTGCGACAGACTAGTCACGAGGAATGTTGGCCTGTTCGCTTAGCCATCGTGGTGGCATCATTCCAATGACAAAACGACGCAAAGTGCATCGGCACCAGCGATGTGTAACGATATCCGATCGTCCGATCAATCAAGTGATCACCTGATATTATTTGAAAGCAAACCAGAAAAGTGTATCTCTTTATAGTTTCAGAAATCCCATACTTCCCATATACGTCTGTATTTAATATGAAAGCAGAACAGCATAATTTCCACAAACAATTTATACTTTAGTTGTACTCCACAACAATTTCATTAAATGCAAGTTTGCATAATTTTGCTGCGTACTAAATTACAATTAAATTAATTGATTAAAGTCTATTTAAGTCTGTTTTTTTTTTGATAAGCATAATATTCCTGATGACTTGATTAAACATAGGTTTTAATGTGGGTCATTTACGCAATTATACATTTGATGGTGTTTATTATAATGAAACAGCTGTTGAAGAAAATTACAAAATGAAATGTGTGTGAAATCCATGCTTTTCTACAGAAGCTTTTAGAGATCGTTTAGGCTGATTATGGACACGCATTTATTCTGCTCCCACTCAAATTTACTACAATATTATAGCAAGTTGGAGCTTAACGGTTTGTTCTTATTGAGCTTTTAATTACTTTCAATTTATTTTTTGATATATATACATCACTTATCTATATCTATCTACAACTGCATCAGTGTGTGTGTGTGTGTGTGTGTGTGTGTGTGTGTGTGTGTGTGCTTTATTATTTTAAAAGAAAAAAATAAGGAGGCGACTCATCCGTCTAAAAGTGCTTCAAGGCGGTACCCCAGCATGGACGCAGTCAAATGACTGAAACAGTTAACAGATGTAAGATAGAAGAGAATCTATATAGACAGACAGAAAGGGTAATAAATGCAGAGTTACTAAATCATATCTGAGCATCTCTATACGTGTGTGTGTGTGTGTGTGTGTGATGCGGAGGAGGAGGCTGTGTTTGTGTGTTTCAGGGAGGAGCGAGCATCTCTTAATTCCAAGATTACATGTAACGGAAAGCTTATCACTTAATGAACATCTTAATAAATTATGTTAAATTATGTTAAAAGCCACCACATGAATTAGACACGGCTGCGCCGAGGAATAAAACTTGACCTGTCTCGATATCTTGTCTACCCAAACAGAATCACCGACCAATAGCGTAAAGAATGGCGTTTAATGGAGGTGGTGGTGATGGCGGTTGAGGAGATGGTGGTAGTGGCGGAGGCGGTTTCGGTGGTGGTGGTAGTGGTGTTAGTGGCGATGATAGCGTTGGTGAACGTTGTGGTGGTGGTGGTGGTGGCAGTGGTGGTGCGGGTGGGGGTGAAAGTGATGATGTCCAGCTGGTGGGGGTGGAGACGATAGTGATGACGGTTGAG
>NC_068981.1:1356168-1356812 GCF_001194135.2 Octopus bimaculoides | reverse complement strand
GCTTATAGCGTTTACAACGTATACGCTCTGCACCCACAGACCTGTCCTCCGCCGCCCCCACCTTCATTGTGTTGGAGCATCAAAGATATTGAAGAGTGAAACACAGACTGGACGGGAGAGGGTGGGGGGCGGCTGAAGTAGGTAAGTAAAGCCATATTCCGTTCGAAGATATGACTGAATAGACACACACACACACACACACACATGCACACATGCACACATGCACACACACATACGTACATACGGAAACTCACATGCACATATACACTCAGACACAGATAGACACGCATACGCACACACATTCACATGCTCACACACACACACACACACACGCACACACACACTCACAGTTACACACTCACTCACGCACACATTCAGTACATACAGACAACGCGCACACGCACGCATATACATATATATTTACATACGTATATGCGTGCGTGTGTATGTATACATATGCATGTATATATGTATGTATGTGTGCATGTGTATGTATGTATGTATGTATTTATGTATGTACGTATACATGTATGTATTTAAATATATTTGTATGTATGCTAGTATGCTTTTATGTATGCATGTATGTACATGTATGTATATATGTATGTATATACGTACGTATGTATGTGTATATGTATGTATAT
>NC_068981.1:1352383-1356152 GCF_001194135.2 Octopus bimaculoides | reverse complement strand
TGTATGTATGTATGTATGTATGTATGTACGTATGGATGTATGTATGCATGTATGTATGTACGTACGTACGTATGTGTGTATATACGCATGTAGGTACGTATGTATGTATATATGTATGTACTACGTACGTATGTATGTATGTATGTATGTATGTATGTACGTACTATGTATTACGTGCGTATGTATGTATATATATATGTATATGTATTAGGAGCAGCTCTTGTAATGTGAATATTAGCGACGTCAAACACTTGATGCATGTGTCTTGTTTATACGCTTATTAGCTGCGGGATTCGCCCTGGGGAAATGTCCCTTTAACACTCGGCGTCTTACAGGGACTTTCCTTAGACGAATCCCGCAGCTAATAAGCGTTTCAACAAAATGCATATCTAGAGGTTGTTGGCGACTAAACGGTAACCCCCATCTAGCTTGCACGATGAGGATAATGATTATTGAACACTCTGCGACTTGTAAACCAAAAACCCCTCAAATGGCGAAGGAGCTCAGGTGAGCCAACAGCCGTCTGATATAGTCAAGGCTGGATGATGCTCACCAATTTCGTTCATCATCCTTAAACAAACTTTATTCGGGGACCTTTTGAGCGGGATGGGGCTACTCGACCTGAAGCAACTGGGCCCCCCACCTGCGAGGTCATGCGCTGTTCATCATGATATGAGGTCGGCATGTTGCGCACATATGATTGTAATGCACGTGCCTGGTGTACCCTTATCAGACGAGTAGTCATGATGGTTACATTAGGCTCCGTATATTTGTACCCCAGCGTCACTTTGATGACATGCACTGCTTTCTCACTCAATAATGATGATGATGATGATGATGATAAAATGTGTATGTGCGTGTGTGTTTGTCTGTCCGTATTACACATGTATTACCCATGTACCCATCTATTTACTTTTCTATCTGTTTACCTACATATCTATTTACTTACCTATATATATATGTATATATATATATATATATATATATATATATATATATATATATATATATATATATATATATATATATATATATATATAGTGAGAATTTACAAAAAAACAAAAGACGAAAACGGGTGTGTAAACAACAAACAGATGTATTAGTTTAACGCTCGGGAAGGTGAGAAAGTCTTTTACGTTTCGAGCCTACGCTCTTCGACAGAAAGGAACGCAGAAATAAACAGGGACAGAAAATAGAAAAATGTTTCGTGTCTAGCGATCCATCATGGCTCGCCTGCATAAGAGCCTACTAACAAATCTACCTATGTATGTATAAACTGTGAGTATTGGAGTATCACTACCTTCTACGTGTATCTCCTATTTAGTACAAGGGATGTTTCATTCATGAGGACGTACTCCTGTATTTGTCTGAGTGTTGGGTCCTTCGGGTGCTTGGATAAAATGCGGATGTCAAGTCGACCCAGTGTGTCTCCATGCAGGTTTTTTGGATGTTGGTAGTGTATGGAGGACAGTTTTTTTGTCGTTATATTGTCTCAAATTTTTATTTAACCTCTCCGAAATGCTTCTAGATGTCTCACCAATATATGTCTGTCGTGGACTGAATTTAGTAGTAGCCACTTACTTTGCCAACGGTCCTTCAGCAACAACACGCCTTGACAAACTCAGTCAGAGAGGATGCTATTGAAGCCGAGAATTTGAACTTACGGAGACGATATTTGCATATCACCTGAGGAAACACAACTAGATCTCATAATGCAGGGAAACGGTTGCATAATCAAATACGTGCATGCCTGGAGAACTGCGCTGCGTCGAAACAATTGTAAGGATTAAGAAATAAATGTAGAACCGTACTCCTTCTTGTTGACTCCAAAATTTTTCAGTCATCTATTCACACACGACAGAAGCCCAAACGCAAATTTAGAAGTACGTATAATATTACTACTGGATAGCAGAGAGTGAAAATTGAAGGTTGACGACCTTTATACTTAGAAATAATATATTTCTAAATCTCTCAAAGAGATTTATGCAGCAGCAGCACAATAAAGTGATAGCATGTGGTCAACTTAATGGGACAGTCCCATAAAAGGGAAGAATGTTACTGTTATTTAGCCCTAGGAAACACCGTTTCCTATTGGACTTGACACATTTCCTGTGTCCTTATGTTTCCTAGGGTTAAATAACAGTGTTTCCAAGGGCTAAATAACAGTAGCATTCTTCCCTTTTTATGGGACTGTCACATTAAGTTGACAACATGCTACGAGCTTTATACAGTACTCTACTAAGTTCTAAACACAGAATATACCATAACTACATATATATATTTTTTACCTCTAGTTTCAGCTCAGAGCTGCGGCCATGCTGATGCACCGCCGTATATATATTTCAATAATAACAAAAGGGTAAAATTAATTAATTAATTAATCAATGATTTTACCAAGTAGTTCGGTACGTTAAAATAACCTTTTTAGGTAAAATCATACAAATATTCTATAATTATAAACATAATTATAATGAGAGGTCAGCTAATTGCTTCACCACACACTGAATTCAGAAATAGGAGTTAAAATGCCTTTTCTGCTACCATAAAGATATCCCCCGGACAGTAACACACTTTATATGTGTGTGTGTGTATGTGTGTGTGTGTGTGTGTTTCTCTCTCTCTCTCTCTCTCTCTCTCTCTGTGCGTGCGTGCGTGTGTGTGTGTGTGTGTGCATGTATGTGATATGTGCACACACACACACACACACACACACACACACGCTTCACTAAAAGTCAGTGTTTGATTTGATTTGTATAATGTCAATAAAATCGAATAGTCTCTTTGTTAGATACCGATCGCTGCTGTGTGGGAGAAAGAATCGTGTAGTGAGCACACACACACGCACAAACACACGCACACACACACACACACACACACACACAGTGAGGTATAAACACAAACGTTAACAGACTCTTACAAACACACACGCAGCACATGTATACACACACACACACATGCGCGCGCACACATACACACACACATATACACACAATGAATCAGTTATCGTTTCTTGACGAAATTCTTTGTCGCATCAATATTGAATCAGGCAGGTTTGCTCCAGTTCTTGCACAGCTGTGCCAACCCAGCTTAAATTGGGATTCCGTTATGACAGTTTGGATAAGGCCAGGATTCAAACGGTTGCGCAGCGGTGATTAACTGTTGGCATACGTAATGCTCCTTCCTTTCACATTTGTCTCCCTTACTTTGAAAATTGGCGTCTTGTGCACAAATTCTAAAGTCTTTGACTGATTAGCGATTCAATTTGTCTACAATTCGTAATTGGAATGACTTATCGCTAGTTTAAATATTATTATAAAGTTGGCATTTAAAGATGCATCTAGATTCGATGAATTATGTTGCAGAGAATCTTGCAGCGATCTTCTTACAGTTTCTTTATCTCATTAGCTGTCACTTTTATTCATATGTGTATGTGTGTGCACGTATACGGATGTGTGTGTGTACGTGTGCGTGCACGTGTGTGTGTGTATAGGTGTTTGTTTGCTTTGTGTGTGAATGTATGTATATATATATATATATATGTATATAGATATAGATATATATATATGTTAAACAAATATGTATATGTTTGTATGTCAGTATATACGTATATGAATGTATATAGATGCGTGTGTGTATGTGTGTGTGTGTGTGTAAGTGCATATACCCGCTTTTATCTCATTAAATGTTTATTCCTATATGTACCAGTGAATGTGTATATATAGAAATATATATATGTATGTATATGCATATATAGAAATATATATATATA
>NC_068981.1:1347498-1352002 GCF_001194135.2 Octopus bimaculoides | reverse complement strand
TATATATATATATATATATACATATATATATATACATATATATATATATATCTGTGCGTGTGTGAGAGTGTGTGCAGGTGTTTGTACATGTGTACTCGCATGTATATACACACATATATGTATACATGTAAATATCTATGTAATATATATACGCGCACATATATATGCATGTACGAATACGTGTATACATAAATATATATTATACACATCCACCAACAAATGTCCTGAACAAATCTAGAAAGAGAATCCCTAGAAATACTCTGATAAGGAAATTACCCACAATCATAGAGCTACTACCTCCGCCACAGTCAAGAAACAGCTCCCTGAATCAAAAATAAATCATCTTCACAAGTGATTGGGATGATTAAGTTGGCTCTCCATCGATTACTACAACAATTGTTCCAGTTGATCCGATCAACTGAACAGCTTGCTCGCGAGATTAACGTCCAAGTGACTGAGTACTCCACAGACATGCCTACCCTTAATGTAGCTCTCAAAGAGACTCAGCATGGCATACTGAATGTGACAAGGCTGGCCCTGTTGAATTACAGGTACAACTAATTTTTGCCAGCTGGACTCAAGCAATATGAAATAAATCGTTTTTCTCAAGGAGATAACGCGCCGGTGAGATTCGAACTCACGACTTTAGGATGGTGAGCTGAATACACTTAACCACTCAGCCACGCGCCTTCTTGACTGAGATGATTAAAATACAAAGTCCGGCAGAAGTAACGCCCTTCTTGCATTTAATAACTTTTATAGTATATAAATGTTTATTAAGTAATTTTTTTTCATTGAACAGAAATTTATTGCATTACTTAAAGAAACGAATGGCTGTGTTGTAAGTAGCTTGCTTCCCTACCAGATGGTTCCGAGTTCAGTCCTACTTCGTGGCAACTTGAGCAAGTGTCTTCTACTATAGCCTCGAACTGACCAAATCTTTGTGAGTGGATTAGGCAGACGGAAACTGAAAGAAGCATGTCAGAAAGAAATTTTTCTTTACTCATTCCCTTCCGGTCATTTCAAAATGTAACCACATGTGAATCGCTGGCGGTTTTTTTTTTTCCTCCGTCTTCTTTTTCTCTTGGATTTTCCTCTGTCTCCTGTTTCTGAAGGAGAGCTTTGCTCAAAACGTTAAACCACCTTTCTTTCCTCCTCTGAGCGTCTACTAATACTTTGCATGTACCACGTCCTTGCGTTGTTGTTATTTTTCTGTTTGTTCTTCGTTTTTTTAATTTACTATATATATATATATATATATATATATATATATATACATGTGTGTGTGTGTGGGGGGGGGGTTTGTGTGTCTATGTTTGTTCCCCCCAACCATCGTTTGACCACCGATGCTGGTGTTTACGTCCTCGTAACATTAGCGGTTCGGCAAAAGAGACGGATAGAATAAGTACTAAGCTTACAAAAAAATAATAAATCCTGGGGTCGATTTATTCGAATAAAAAGGCGGTGCTCCAGCATGACCGCAGTCAAATGACTGAAACAAGTAAAAGAATAAAAGAATAATAAAAAACCCCAGAAGTTTCAGGAAATTTATTAAATGTTGTTTCATCGCAACAACAAGATTCAAATACGAAAGGGCGTTACTTCTGCCGTACCCTGTATACCCACCCATCCGCCAAATGTTGCATTGGTCCACTGACTAATGAAGACAACTTTCGGTACGAAAATCTCAAAATTAAAACGGGAGGGACGGGGTATTCTTCAGAAACATCTTTGCCCCGATTCATTCACTGAACTATCAAGGAAGACAAACCTAGCTCTGACTTAACGATTAGCAACTTGAACTTTGTAAAAGCAATTTTTTTTTTTTACTTGTAGCAGTCATTGGACTGCGGCCAAGCTGCAGCATCGCTATGAAGGTTTTTAGCCGAATGATTTGACCCCGGTACTTTTTTCTTCTTTTCTTTTTTCTTTAAATCTGGGACTTATTTTATCGTCACTTTTGCCTAACCACTAAGTTACGTGAACGTGCACAAACCAACACCGGTTGTCAAGCAGTGGTGGGGGTTGCTTATAATAAAATTCATTAACGTTGTGCAAGGGAGCTGAAAGAAGCCTGTCCTAGATATGTGTGTATGTGTGTCTGTGTTTTGTGTCTGTGTTTGTCCCCCACCACCGCTTGACAACCAGTGTTGATTTGTTTACATCCCCGTAACTTAGCGGTTCGGCCGAAAAGATCGACTGAATAAGTAAGTACCAGGCTTAGAAAAGAAAAAGTACTGAAGTCATTCGTTCGAGCAAGTTTCACCGCTAAGTTTCACCGTATCGGCTCATTCAGACCACTTAAGAGATCGCCAGCGTCTCCAATATGGACGGATGTCTTCGTTTTCAGGACCGAGGAAGAGGTGGGGCACCACTGGAGGAAATGTGTCGTTCGTAGCCGTAAGAATCAAACATTTGCCCGTAGTCAAACTGTATCAGAGTAGCTAGTGACCTTCTCTAAGTGGAGAAGATCAATAAAAGACATTCCCCCCACCAGTAGGTCAATGCTGACCACTACCGAGCTGGTCAAGAGGCAGAGCTCAGTATCAGATGTGTGATGCACGACATAAAGTTTTACGTGATGAGGAGATGGCATTTAAGGAGCAGAAAAACATAGAGGAACTGGGTTATTATGTGAAAGCCTAACTTCATGAGGCCCCTTAGCTCTTTGATTAGAACTTTCTGGTATAGGATGTTGTCGGAAGTACTGGCTGGCGGCCCCATGGTGCCACAGACTGTTGGGGTTACCATTATGTGTTTGATGGATAGCATAGGTAGGGTCCACTTTATCCTGTCATTCAGTTGCTTCACGGGCGAATGAGAGGGACTGGTGGTGACGCTGAATAACCTACTTGTGTGTCTCTCTCACTATCTCTCTCTCTCTCTATCTCTATCTCTCTCTCTCTCTCACACACACACACACACACACACACACACACACTCACATTATCTCCTTTTCGCGCTCTATTTTCTCTCCTCTATGTATATATGTGTGTCTGTGTGCCTGTGTGCGCGCGTGGGGATGTAAATATATCTGCAATAATAAATGCGAAATTTTGTCTGACCGTCCGTCCGGGACCCCTGTATCTCAGTCTACGTTTGCTCTACATAGACATATTATGCCTGTCTCATATATATATATGTGTGTGTGTGTTTAGATGGCTGTTCTGGATTATATATATACATATATAATACAAATAATATGTGAGTATATGCATACATACGTACATGTATGTACATACCTACAACTACATGTATATATAGATGCATATATGGGTACGGGCGTCACAAAAAAAAAACGTGGACAAAATGAAAAGCAGAACAAAAACAGAGCACAGAAAACAAACAGGCCACATAGAGAAACAAACGGGCCACACACACACACACACACACACACACACACACACATATAAGAGATAGATAGACTGACAGAGAGACAGACAGATAGATACATGCATACATACATAGGTACATGTTACATATACGTGTGTGCGTTTGTGAATACAGACTTACATGTGTGTGTGTATGTATATATACGCGCACACATACATACATAAATACATGCATGAATAGAGATATACGTAAATTCGTACATATAATGAACGAGAGGCGAGGGGTCGAATAGGGAGAAAGAAAGGCATACAATCATAAACAACGTTTGTTTAATTTTTTATAACAGTCTCGAGGAATGACAAACCGTACTTAACATTCAGTTCACCTTTTATGACCTTTTGTCACGGTAGTTTGGCTCTGGCGACCGGCTTCGAACTTTTTAGTACCAGCCACAAGAGGAAGACTTGCGCCGACATGTAAGCATTCGTTGGCAAATTATATTGACTATTAATTGATAACTAAAACAAAAGTCACCGCCACCACCACCACCACCACCACCATCTGTCTTTTCAACGCCACTGACATTACGATCACGACCTAACGACACCACCGCCATTGATATCAACGCTTCCCTCTTTTATAACACCTATCTTACAAACGACATTGCATATAGCAGCCGTTTTGACTAGCCACACACATTGTCTTGAACGGCAAACATTTTCATAAGTAGTATAACCACCTCCAGCCACCGAACGCTATCGTCTGCTACCGAACGCTATCGTCTGCTACCGAACGCTATCGTCTGCTACCGAATGCTACCCCATCGCCACCGTTCGCCACAGTCGTATTATCTTATCAATCGGCAAATAATTGATAACGAGGCAATAATTTGACCTCTGCACTTTATTGTTCTGTGTTTATGTCAGTGGTGCGTGATGGTTTGTTTCCGCTCAAGTTTAATGGCGGATGTTTATTTGTTTATTTCTTTGGTTATCAACATGAGAGAAACGCATTAAATATATGAGTCTATTGCTCTATAGTTGGGTGGGCTGATAAATAGATATGTTATGTATTATGTTTATATGTATGTACGTGTATATATATATATATATATATAAAGAGATAGACAGATAGACACATACATGCATGTAATTTTTATGTATATATATAT
>NC_068981.1:1345052-1347321 GCF_001194135.2 Octopus bimaculoides | reverse complement strand
TATATATATTTATTTATTTATTTATTTATATATATGTATGTATGTATGTATGTATGTATGTATGCATGTATGTATGTATGTATGTACATGTGTGTATAAGCAGAGATAGATAGATAGATAGATAGATAGATAGATAGATAGATAGATAGATAGATAGACAGATAGATAGATTGAAGCAGTTTTGTAGCTATACCAAAACCACAAACACAAAATTGAGAGACAGATCTACTAATGGAGGTACGTAGATACATACATCCCCCATAGGTCTGTGTGTATATATATATATATATATATATATATATACAAAGTTAGATAGAGAAGGGAAAAATAGACAAAAACTTGGCGAAAACATATATGGAGGGAGGAAGGAAAGAGAGAGACATACATGTAGAATGGTTGAGACACAAAACTGCATACGTATATGTATGTGCGTTTGTATATGCATGGAACTGTATGTGTGTGTTTGCGCGTGTATGTGCATGTATTTTGGCATTGATACATATATATATCGTCATCGTCGGCAATCCGTCGAGGTCTAGGTTGATTATCCTCCAGATTTAACTTTTATGGACCTACATATGACTATGTGAATACAAGTTCAATAAGTCCAGTTGCAAACCAGTCATTTGATGTCTCACAAGAAAAGATCTGCTGTGTTCGTCGTTTTACACAACTTTCATTCATCATATCTATCCTTGAGGTTGTTCGCTTCCTACCGTGACGAAGTGTTACACTCCATCCTAGATGATCCCCTTCCATTTGTGTCCATTGTACCCCAACCATTCCCACTCGTACTCAAAGATGCCACAATTTTTAAATATATTATTGAACTTCTCCCTTTGTCCGTCTCGTATTTGCGTTCTTTCTTTTAATAGAAAACTAAACACTTGCTTGAGCAACTGATGGTGTATTTACATAATATGGCCAGTCCATCGTAGCTAGTGTGACATAATCAAGGATTCAATGCTGGATTCAAACGGTCAGCTCGACCACGTTGGCCTTCTTCTGTCTCTTCTGTGCATGATTTCTCTCAGACACCTCTGGAAATATAAACCCAATTAATGGAGAAGTGACCTTCAACTTCTCTAGGCTTCAGACTTCATATAAGAGAGTACAACAACAGCCTTGTCCACCATACATTTGGCTGTTTGTCTCTGATCATGATTCTCATATATTCGTCTTCCCATGCGATCTATATTTACGTTGGCACATTTGATCCAGTGTTGGATTTCCTTATCAAATTCTATGTTTGATGATAGGTGAATACCCATTTATTGGTAGTGCCTTACAATTTCCACCATCTGTCGATGTATCTAAATTGCTGGACCGACTTATTACTTGTGTGTTGCTTGTTAAAGCAAGATTTTTGCTTTAGTTATTCTCACATCCATGATTTCATTTGCTTCAGTGGAAACTCGTAGTCTTTTTGTTCCAGTACGGACTCTCCCGATGCTGATTAACTTGTTATTTGTGAGATACGAAAACTGAATTAAACAGCAGCGGTTTTCCCGTAGCAGACTCAAGTTTGGCTGAGAGAAAGATGGAGAAGAGAATAGGGGCAACCAAACATCCATCCTTTCCTTCAGTTCTCACTTAAAACTGGGCCGTCCCCTGATTTGTTATTTAAGACTGGCACTGCTCTTCAGCTTTCATATTGCGATGAATCTTTGCAGGTACCCAGGTTTAACAAGTATTTTTCTCACAGTTTCACCAATTACGGAATCAAACGTCTTGACGGTGTTAAAGAACATCATGTCCGCTAGTTTATGTGGTATTTCTCCACAAGCTTCTGTTACCTGCCTGATGAAACTTGTTTGGAATCTTTCTTGTTCACCCAACTCGGCCCATTACTGGAAACCCACCCAATTCTCAGTTTTGTTTTCGAAATTCCAAAAACACGAATTGTACTAATTAGTCGTTCCAGAATGTCGTAAATGAGACTGAGATTCGGCTGGATTTCCTGTAATTTTACCTATCATGAAGGTTTCTGAATTAGATACACAGCCAGCAGTTTGGGGTAAAAGGGGTTAGTTAATTAAAATTCATCCGGTACTTGATTTTATCAACCACAGGGATGAAACGCAAAATTAACGCCGAGTTAAATCGACAGAATTTGAAACCAGAACGTAAAGAGTTGGAAGAAATGTCGACGTTCTGACATTTCTGCCAGTTCACAGCCTTAGTTCAGACTATCATGATAAAATTCTGACTATCCTGCTTGTGTGTGTGTGTGTGTGTGTGTGTGTGTGTGTGTGTGCCTGTCATTCTT
>NC_068981.1:1344075-1345038 GCF_001194135.2 Octopus bimaculoides | reverse complement strand
TGTGTGTGTGTGTGTGTGTGTGTGTGTGTAGTTAAAAGATGGAAATTGTTATGACTTTTGGATGATAACAGACGAGGGAAGAGCATATCTTGTGTTTATATATATATATATATATATATATATATAATTTAGAGAAAAAAAACAATTCTTGAATTCATCCATGAAAATCCACAATCATATATAGAAAAATTTAATAAGTAAATACACTAAAAAGACCTATAATAAAAATCCAAAGTAATAAATATTAAAATAATATATATATATATAAACTTAAGGATTCAAGCAAATCAGGTCCTTAAATATTAAAGGAACAGTGATATCGCTACCGCGTACAAACAATATTTGAAGACAAACACCTACTTACTAAAGTAAACACAGATTTATACTCTGGTTGTGTGTACAATCACAAATGGCCGACTGAATATACAATGGGCCTTCAAGGGTATAAATACATGGCCATAAATACTGCACCTATTGTACTGCGCTCAATAAACTCCAGGTTCAAACGAATTTCAGGTTCCGAGTCAGGTGAATGATAAACAAATAGCAACAGATGGTGGACTGTGGTTCATTACAGCTGTTTCAAACGTATTTATCATTGATGCACATGAGTGTTACATCATGCGAAAAAAAATCGTTTTCATCAGGTGAACACAGGTAAGAATTAAACAGCTTGCTTACCAACCACATGGTTCCGAGTTCAGTCCCACTGTGTGGCACCTTGGGCAAGTGTCTTCTACTATAGCCTCGGACCGATCAAAGCCTTCTGAGTGGATTTGGTAGACGGAAACTGAAAGAAGCCCGTTGTATATATATATGTGTGTGTGTGTGTGTGTGTGCGTGTGTGTGTGTGTGTGTGTATCCTCTCCCTTTCCATCCTCGCTTGACAACCGATGCTGGTGTGCTTACGTCCCCGTAACTTAGCGGTTCGGTAAAAAGAGACGAATAGAATAAGTACTAGGC
>NC_068981.1:1339871-1343190 GCF_001194135.2 Octopus bimaculoides | reverse complement strand
ATATAATGTAAAGTCTCGTTCCGTTTAATGATTGCTTTTCACGTTTAGTGAAAATAAATAGAATATACAAATATAATCGAAAGGAAATAATTTTCGTTAAGTGTTCGGATAATAATTCAAATATAGTCTTTTTTTTAAAACTGTTTTAAGTAAATAATTTTATATTTCTATTCTACGAATTAATTATGTTATATGTGGCCTCGTTTGTCGCTGATTCAATTATCACGGGTCCAGGACAACACGGTACGTGCAGTTATGAATTGTGTTACGCTTATCATAGATAGAGCTGTGATTACACGGATCAGTGTAAGATTCCGTTTGTACCGCAAAGACACGATCAGAGGACGACCCACGCTGCTCAGCGACCCGTAACGTACTGGCTGTTGTTTGTGCTTACATGATTGTGCTTCGAAGTCTCATACAAACTGACGTACCATCAACATGGTACCAGTGAATAGGCGGAGGAGGAGGAGAACGTCAACAAAAACAAAAACCACAATAACCATCATAATATTTTTATTAGCCACAGGGGCATAAATGGCATAATAATAATAATAATAATAATAATAATAATAATAATAATAATAATAATAATAATAATAATAATAATAATGACCGTTAGATAATAATATTATGTAACGATTGAGATAACCAAAGATACTGACTATATTTACAAAATTTTAAAAAATCTTGACCATAACGTAGGAGTAGCTGTGTGGTAAGTAGCTTGCTTACGAACCACATGGTTCTGGGTTCAGTCCCACTGCGTGACACCTTGGGCAAGTGTCATCTACTATAGCCTCGGGCCGACCAAAGCCTTGTGAGTGGATTTGGTAGACGGAAACTGAAAGAAGCCCGTCGTATATATGCATATAAATATATATGCGTGTATGTATGTGTGCGTGTATATGTTTGTGTGTCTGTGTTTGTCCCCCCCCCCCCAACATCGCTTGACAACCGATGCTGGTGTGTTTACGTCCCCGTAACTTAGCGGCTCGGCCTTACAAAGAATAAGTCCTGGGGTCGATTTGCTCGACTAAAGGCGGTGCTCCAGCATGGCCACAGTCAAATGACTGAAACAAGTAAAAGAGTAAAAGAGTATAAAGGACACCATTGTTCTCTAAATATCAATGCAAGCGCACAAAGTGATTTAATTTCTTCCTCAAAACATTCCATTTTAAATACTAAAACATGTCTGATGATAATCGCCAACAGAGATCTTATCAGAGAGCGATTATTACTTGAACATGAGTACAGTAATAACCTCTAATAAGATCTCTATACGTCAGATCGGTAATAACCTCAGATAAATAAATCACAGTACCACGACAAAACCGTCACAACAAATAAATCACCAAGTTTACATATTTTCGTAAACAGAAAGCAGATCTGCGCTTATTTCTTACAACGGTTTCTTACCACTAAGCTAGTTTTGAATATTTGTCTCTGTGTGTGTTTAGACATTTTGTCGAGCACAGCAGAGTGTATATAACCTATCAGATAATAATATATTTTGACATGCTTTCTTAAATCTGACAAACAATATTTCAATGACAACTTCTAAGAAAAGACGTGTTATTTTTTTTTTTCTTTTTCAACCAATGGTTTTCTGGTTTTTCTTTTGTTATCAGTCATTTGTTTTACTGTTACTAATTAGTCGTTCATTTTGCCATAATTTTTAATGTGGTTATCATTTTCTAATAATCTATAATCTGCTAGTTTTTACCTCTCACCTATATGTTTTCCTTCTCTCTCTCTCTTTCTTTCTTTCTCTCCGTCTCTCTCTTTCTCTCCGTCTCTCTCTTTCTCTCTTTCTCTCCGTCTTTCTCTCTTTCTCTCCGTCTCTCTCTCTCTTTCTCTCTTTTTGTTCGTCTTTCTCTCCGTCTCTCTCTCTTTCTCTCCGTCTTTCTCTCGCTTTCTCCCTTTTTCTCCGTCTCTCTCTTTCTCACCGTCTCTTCCCCTCTCTCTCTCTCTCTCTCTCTCTCTCTCTCTCTCTCTCTCTCTCTCTCTCTCTCTCTCTCTCTCTCTCTCTCTCTCCCATACTTATTTGTATTTCCTCGGCCGATTCTTCTAAATATAATTCAGTCTTTCTTTACATTCAAACACACAGACACAGACGCGCGCGCGCACACACACACACACACACACACACACACACAAACACACGCACACACACACATACACACACACAAACACTCGCTCACAAACCGCACACACACACATGCAAAAACTGACGTATTTCTATTGAACTAAATCGTAATCTGTGTGTATCCACTATTTATATTCTACCATTATAAATGGCAATTCCATTGTGTATCGTATACCTATGGAAAGAGATAATCTTAAAGAGATTAAATTTGTCAATTAAAATCCACGCCTAATCAAAAACAGAACCAACATACGCTTTACAGAGTTCTCCTCTCTTGTCATCCTTTAATTCCTTCTGCTTTCCAAACAACTCAAATCCTTTTCCTATTTTAATTACAGTTCCACTTTCTTCAGAGCTATCAGGATATTCTGTTGCAGTTCTTTCTAAGACACACAGCCATATCTCAAACCAACAAGCTACTTCACGCCTGTTCGGCGATGTCCGTTTTCTGTCAGATTTCTCGCTGCTGATATAACCGTAAAAGATGGCTGCAAATCCTCGCCTTTCACAATAGGAAATGATTAATCGTGTCCAATATCCCCCATGTGAACAATTTTTCAAAATCGTCACAAGCGTGGTGCCATCGATTGCTCTAAACTATGCTGTGTGTTGGCGAGACCAAGATTATGATACAAAGAGGAAAAGAAAAAACTAAAATAAAAACCACAGCTTTAACTACCAGTAATGGCTTCTATTGTTTCCCCCTGTAGATGAACGGAAGTTGTAATCTCTAGCAGATGGAGAGAGAAAAGTGTTAGAGTTCTATCTTTGCGTTGACTGGTGGTGCCTTTTGGTGATTATTAGTTTAACCTCAGAGATGTCTGCTGGAAATCTTTCAATCAATCATCTCATAAGTTGTCGCTGAGTTTATCATTGGATTATGGACGTGTGTGTGCGCGCGAGTGTGTGTGTGTAAACCCGCCATCTTTATACCTGATTACTTACGTCGGTGCCACATTCTATCTCTGTACCTGACAATCGCTCCCTCTCTCTCTCTCTCTTCTTCTTATTCTTCTTCCTCTTCTTCTTCTTCTTCTGTCCCTCTCTTTCTCTCTCTATGTGTTATATATATATATATATATATATATATACATACACATATAAATGTATGTGCGTGTGTGTAGCAATCTTTCTGTCCACTGTCTATCCAGCTTTCACTCTAACTGGCCA
>NC_068981.1:1333465-1338677 GCF_001194135.2 Octopus bimaculoides | reverse complement strand
GTGTGTGTGTGTGTGTGTGTGTGTGTGTGTGTGTGTGTGTGTGTGTGTGTGCGTGTGTGTGTTTATTTTTCACTGGGCAACTGGAGTTGGTTTGTTTGCATCTCTAGAAAAAGACCGATGGAATAAGTATGACTTTAAAAATAGAACATAATTACTGGGACCGATTTGGTCAATTAAAACCCTCCAAGGTGGTGTCCCAGCATGGCCGTAGTTCAGTGACTGACACAAATAAAAGATTAAAGCTAAAATGCAAAAGATAAACGCACAATACGTGTTTCCTCACAAGTTTCGTTCCAAAAATTACAACAAATTTTTATTCTGCATACACCTTCAGCAGTGAACACTTACCGTATACACTTGTGTAAAAGTCGATTTTCTAGGCCATTTTTTAAGGTCAAATTTATGAAGTCGACTGTTACATGGATACTACTTTTGAGGGGCTGAAATTCAAGCTAAAATCCGAATTACCATATCAGCAACAGAAGCCCAGCTGATCTCTAAGCGAATAAGAAAAACAATGAATTACGGTAATATTACCAATTCTATGCATCAAATCACACGTCCTAGTAAAATATAATGGTCGCATGGGGAACATTGATCTAGCGATTAGTTGGATGTTTTTAGGCTTACCAAAGTCCTGCTTTCTACGAATTCAGACAGTGGCGTTTGTCAGTGTTTGACAAACATTACTGTCTGTGAAACACGTTCCTCATCATGTAAACAACGTGTGTATAACGCATGTGTTTACTGTATTTGGAGATGAAGAAAACATAAATGCCACATGTTTACCACTGGTCTAGCGATTAGTTGGATGTCTTTAGGCTTACCAAAGTCCTGCCTTTCTACGAAATCAGAGAGTTGCGTTTGCCAGTGTTTGCCAATAGTGCTGTCTGTGAAACGTGTTTCTCACCATGTGAACAACGAGTGTATGACACATGTGTTTACTGTGCTTTCAGATGTATGCAGGCTTGCAGCATATCCTGTGCATACATTTTAGGAATGGTGATGTAGCACCCATCAACAGATGTGTAGTGCTCGCTATTAAATGGTGTTTTACTATAAGCACCGAGCATTCCGTTATAAGCACCAAACATTCCACCTATAGAGCAGGCTACAGTAAGGTAGCCACACAATTTTGTAACAGCGTTATTTCTACGTACAGAATAATACGGTACTTTGACCCACAAATGTTGTCCTCTTATTCGTGAAATACTAGAGTCGATTTTTATATGGGGTCTATGGAAAATTCCCAATTTTTTGCCCCAAAATAGGGGTCGTCTTTTACATGAGATCGACTAGTATACGAGTATGTGCGGTACCTAAAGCAGCACGCAATCGGTTCGCCTCTGGTAAGAAGTGATTGCATAGAGAAACTCTTAACCACAGTAGAGAAGGTGCGTGGCTTAGTGGTTAGGGTATTCGGCTTACAATCGTAAGACTCTGAGTTCGAATCACGGTGGTATGTTGTGTCCTTGAACAAGAAGCTTTATTTCATTTTATTTCAGTCCATTCAGCTGGCAAAAGTGAGTAGTACCTGTAATTCAAAGGGCCAGCCTTGTCACACTCTGTATCCGCGTGTATGTGGAGTACTCAGCCACTTGCTCGTTAATTTCACGACCAGGCTGTTCCGTTGATCGGATCAACTGGAGTAATCATCGTCGTAACCGACAGAGGACCAATTTTTAACTACTAAGTCATACATACTGCCTAACTAAATTAGCATAGAATAATGGTTTCATATTATTTTATAATTAAGATCTAAACTGCTAATATATGAATGCGAAAGTGATAGTTGAATAACAGTAAACCTAATTTTGGGGTCACCCTGTAAATATACAGAGAGGGAAAGAGAGAGGGAGAGGGTAAAGAGAGAGAGCGGTTTGAAACTGAAACTAAGAGTTCGTCTTGACTCAACTTTCACGCCACTGCGATCTTCAGGAGAAACTCTTATGACTCGCTGTTGATGGTGTACATATATATCCGTTGATGTACGTGTGCGGCCTAATGACTGTATTTTTTCATTGGTTAATTTTATAAATTAATTTTTCGATCCTCCACAGTCTCACCATTTATCTCTCTTCCTTCGCTCTTCACTTAATTTCTTTTCCCTTTCTCTCCATTTCTACCACACATCTTTTACAGCCTTTCCACACCAACTGCCCCTTATTCTTCCATCCTTTCATTCCTTTATTCTTAAAATTGTTATTTTGCTAGGGTGCGGGGTTCTAATGAATTTTTACATCCTTCACTTCCATAAATCCTCTTCTTTGTATCTGTCTTTCAATCTCCTTTCTCATTTGTTTTCTGCCGTCTGTTCTATTCGTATCATTATACGCTTGCTCTTTGTGTGTGTGTGTGTGTGTGTGTGTGTGTGTGTGTGTGCACATACACGCGCGCAAACACACAATCACACGCACATATACACACATACACACAAACTCCAACTCTATTTACCATTCATACACACACACATACTCATAATTCTATCCAAAACGCTGCCATATCTTCTGTTTCATACGTCATATTGAACGTTTTACATTGGGAAAGCAGCGAGCAGTATTTCAAAGTTAAGCATGCCTCGCTAAGGAAGTTAATCAGGTTATTTGGCAATGAGGTAAGATTAATGTGCCAGAACTTAACCTCTGAACACAATGTCGACCGCACGAATCAATGAAGACATTCACTTCAGTTTCAATATGGCGGCTGTAACCTCTCGCAACTCTCACAGAAGTTCTGATATTGTTTTACTACGCTTGATTTCACATTCGAATGTATCTAGTTATAGAGACTTTTATGTATGTATGTACGTGTGTGTATGTATGTATGTATGTATGTGTATATATCTATGTATGTATATATATGTATGTGTGTATGTATATATATATATGTATATATATATATACATATATCTATGTGTATATATATATTTGTATATATAATATATATATTATATATATATCTATTTGCATACATGTGTGTATGTGTGTGTGTGTGCGTATGTATATGTTTAGATATATCCATACACATACATGTATATATATGTATATATATATATATATATATATATATATATATATATATATGTTTATATATACGATGTATGTGTGTATGTATGTACATAAGCGTACGTGTGTGTGTGTGTGTGTGTGTGTGTGTGAGGAGCTAGAATCCCGCATGATAAATCGCTTCTACTTAGAGAAATGATAATTTCATAGAAATATGATTAACAAATTGGCAGACGTTAATGAATACATTTCGACCAGTGAATAATATTTATTTAACCACAGGTATCGCTATGTCCTAAACAGGTCGTTTCGTAAGCACGTGGTTTTCGGTTCATTTACTCTCCTACTTGTCTCAATCATTGGACTGCGGCCATGCTGGGACACCATCTTGAAGTGCTTTAAGTCGAACATCTCGACTCCGTACTTATTTTTTTTAATGTCTAGTACTTATTCTATCGGTCTCTTTTTACCGAACGACTAAGTTACAGGGACATAACTTGACCGACACCGGTCATACACATAGACACACACACACACACACACACAAATACACACACATACATTGCTACTGAGGGGGCACTGCCGGTTTGAGATAAAGTCTAAAGGTACAGGAATACTGCCAGACGAGACTACCCGAGATTCACGCAGAGCACCGAAGCCTTACTGCACGCACTCGTGCTGTGTCCGAGCATTACTGACTTATGTTGTTAGACAGCTATTGTATGTAGGACGAATCTGGCTAGTGGCCGAGTTCATTGTGAGGATTGCTCAACCACTCGCCTTTAACAAAGACATGGTAGGTGGTGTTGCTGTTTAATGGTTATGATGGAAGAGGTTGTGTGATGGATGAGGCTGAAATGATTGAGGACAGATATTTTCCACTTCGGTCAAGACCTCATCGACTTTTTTTTTCAGTTCCATTTAGAAAGGGAAATGAGAGCGGAGTGGGATGTGCTCTCCTTTAAGTGGGTGACTGTAATGAATAGAATTAGCACGAATTGAACTATTCCGAACGTGCATCTGTAGATTGGAGCGCAACTGTCGAGCGTGGGGTAATGTCCCTTCGATAATCAGGGAGACCTTGGATCTGTAAAGTTACGTGATTTGCACTCTTTGGAGGTTCTCCTAAACGTGGAGGACTACATCATCTAAGTATTCACATATTTGGCTTCTTTGTTTTTTCTTGATCAATATTTTATTTAATATCCAACAGGGCAGCCAGCTGGCAGAATCGCCAGGATGCAGGGCGAAACGCTCAGCGGTATTTCGTCTGCCGGTATTTCGTTCTGAGTTCAAATTCCGCCGAAGTCGACTTTGCTTTTCATCCTTTCGGGGTCGATTAAATAAGTACCAGTTACGCACTGGGGTCGATGTAATCGACTTAATCCCTTTGTCTGTCTTTGTTTGTCCCCTCTATGTTTAGCCCCCCGCCTCCCTGTGGGCAATAAAGAAATAAATATCTTATTCTTTGACTTAACTTCAAGACACCTGTTACGTATCAATTCTGCGTGTTTTCTTTTGCCTTTTTATTACACTGATGTTACAACACTCGCACGTGAGCAAAAGCTTGTGTACATATATGCGTGCGTGTGTTTATAGAAGCACACAGAAGGAAGGATTAATATTCCCAATCCATAAAAGAGGAAGTAGAGCAGATGACAAAAATTATAGGCCTGTCTCTCTGACTTCACACATCAGCTAAGTCATGGAACGAATGGTCAGAGGGAAACTAATCGCATTCTTTGAAGAAAACGACTTGCTGAGTGATCCCCAGGTAGGAGCTGCCTAACCCGGCTTTTACAGCACTATGACTGAGTGTTGAGGCTCAACAATTCAAATGTGGACGTAATATACATTGGCTTTGCCAAAGCTTTTGATAAAGTGGATCATGGTATGATATGCCACAAACTGCGCGATCTGATGCAAACTGATGCAACTGAAGGAGAACATCAATAGAGAAATCAGAAAAGTGGGGTCTGAAACTCTTGAGGGTTTCATGGTGCAAGTTTTGGAAAGAGCATGGGAGTGCGAAGCCGAAAATGGCTGCCATTTAAGCGATTTCATTTTTCATAGGGGATATAGTGGTGTTGTAAAATTTCATTATGTCCTTTATATTGCATCAAAATTTCATGCATTTTTTTTGTAGAGTTAAGGAAGTTATTAAAAATTGAAACCCATCAGTGACTTTTGGGACACCCTGTATTTAT
>NC_068981.1:1332409-1333426 GCF_001194135.2 Octopus bimaculoides | reverse complement strand
ATATCTATCTATCTATCTATCTATATATATATATATATATATATCACCGAGGCTTACACTAAGGAATGGTGTTACATGTTTTCTTAATCCCGTCTTTATCTTACACGACCTACACAACTTTCTCCTATTATACAGTCATGAAATAAAGTTTACTTAGTCTCGTCTTACAACCATTTGTTGTTGTTGTCACAACTGTTGTGTTTACTTAGTTATGTCTTGCATCCAGTTGCCGTTGTCATCCCTGCTGCTCCGGCTATTGTTGGTTTGTCGTTTTTGTTGTAGTTATTCTTATTGTTGGTGCCGCTGTTGTTATATTTGGAATTACAGGTATTATAGAACCACTAAGATCTGCAATGTGTGTCCGAAAGGATAAGCATTCTGCATCGACCGTTGCGTGGGTTAACGAGGGTAGCGCTTGGATCTTAGAGGAGCTCGTTCGAAATGTATAGCAGTCTCTGCACAATGCCAGCACAACCCATCACGGATTCAATGTAAATACCAGCTTGGGGCCCGGCGTGAATAAGGCCCTCAAAAGCTGCAGTATGAAGAAAGTTCGAAGGAAATAACCATACAGCATAGTCCATCATACAGTGGAACAAGAGAGGCGTTCGGGCCTTGGGTAGACTGGGCCGCTCGGAAAATATATTGCAGTTTCTGCCCAATGTCGATACAACCAACAATAAGCCTGCGACTTGTTCTGCAAGGCGTTGGTGGGAGCACTATAGATTTGTGTGCTGGGACTCCGAAGCGGGTTCAGGAGGAAACAAACGTTAGTGATTGATTATTGGAATATCGATATTGTTGACGTTTACGTTACTGCTGCCGCTATTATTGTACTTGCTGCTCTTCTTGGTGTTGATGTGGAGGCGCAATGGCCCCGTGGTTAGGGTAGCGGACTCGCGGTCGTAGGATCGCAGTTTCGATTCCCATACCGGAAGCTGCGAGTGTTTATTAAGCGAAAACACCTAAAGCACCACGAGGTTCCGACAGGGGACGGTGGCGAACCCTGCTGTACTC
>NC_068981.1:1331058-1332399 GCF_001194135.2 Octopus bimaculoides | reverse complement strand
GCACCACGAGGTTCCGACAGGGGACGGTGGCGAACCCTGCTGTACTCTTTCACCACAACTTTCTCTCATTCTTTCTTCATGTTTCTGTCGTACCTGTATTTCAAAGGGCAAGTCTTGTCACACTCTGTATCACGCTGAATCTCCCTGAGAACAACGTTAAGGGTACACGTGTCTGTGGAGTGCTCAGCCACTTGCACGTTAATTTCATGAGCAGGCTGTTCCGTTGATCGGATCAACTGGAACCCTCGTCGTCGCAACCGACGGAGTGCCACTACGATTAGTGCTTTAGTGTGAAGGCTCGTGGCTTAGTTGCTAGGGTATTCTGCTCACAATCTTAAGGTTGTGAGTTCGATATCCGGCGACTCGTTATTTCCTTCAGCAAGACGCTTTATTTCACGTTGCTCCGGTGCAATTAACCAGCAAAAATGAGCTGTACCTATATTTCAAAGGGCCAGCCCTTTCACATTCTTTATCATGCTGAATCTCCCTGAGAACTAAATTAAGGATACGTGTGGCTGTGGAGTTTCTCAGCCACTTGCACGTTAATTTCAAGAGCGGACTGCTCCGTTGATCGGATCAAAGCTGGAACCATCGTCGTCGTAACCGACGGAATACCAGTGCTTTAGTGTCATTGTTACACAAGGTCCTCTGTTGCTGCCAGACTTCTAATACATAAGGAACCAATCCGGAGTGTCTGCAAAATAGCTTCGAAACACCTAGCAATCACGTATTTCAAAGTCCACAAGGCCGGCCCTCTTCGGAATGAACAAACCTGGTTCTCTGTGGAAACGAAATCTAAACAATGAAGAAAGAACTTCAAGATCACTTTGACGAATCTTATGCCAGGTTTCTTACGCAGACCCAAAGACATCTCAGGCAGTGGACACAAGACCAAAGACAAGATTTATGGACACGATCTAATCGTTTCCATTATTGGTACCCCATGGAGAAAGAGTAAGTTTTTGCTTGCCGCTGCAATTGTGCTGAGCAACAAGGTATATCAGATTGGAGATTGTTGCACTCTAGCGGAAGGTGAAGACACTCAGCTACACTGATGGGATTGGTGCGCACGCACGCACGCACACACACACAGAGACACACACATATATGCGAACTCACACACACACATGCACACACACGCACGCACGAACGGTAGTAGTAGTAGTAGTAGTAGTAGTAGTAGTAGTAGTAGTAGTAGTAGTAGTAGTAGAGCAGCAGCAGCAGCAGCAACAGCAGTTGCAGAAGAAGAAGAAGAAGAAGAAGAAGAAGCGAGAAAGAAAAGGGAAGATTGGATAGTACAAGAAAGTCAGGAGGACGGGAAGGCATACATACATACATATA
>NC_068981.1:1327112-1330546 GCF_001194135.2 Octopus bimaculoides | reverse complement strand
CCCAAAACCTGTCGACACTTGATGTATTTACAACTAATTCACATCTCCTTTGGCTCCTTCCTTCACACAAAAATATTCTTCCTCATCTACCAAAATCTGCCACTATTTCCTGCTTCTCTTTCTCATTCCTTTCATTCTATTAACTTTTCTACACACACACACACACGTATTCTTCCCCTCCATCTCTCTCTCTCTCTGTCTTCCTATCTCTCTCTCTCTCTCTTTCCATATTCTCATTCTTTGTCTTTCTCCTTCTCTCGCTTATCACACACATTTCTTTCTTTCTCTCTTTCTTTCTTGTTTCATTACTTCATGCCTCCTTTATTGTATGTGTCTGTCTGCCGGTCTGACTTTACTTCTTCAGTCTATTACATGTCCGTTTATGTCTGTACATATGGTAGTGGTGGTGGTGGTGGTGATATATATATATATATATATATATATATATATATATATATATATATATATATATATACGAAGGGCTTCTTTCAGTTTCCATCTACCAAATCCCCTCACAATGTTTTGATCGGTCCGAGGCTATAGTGAAAGACACTTGCCCAAGATGTCACGCAGTGGGACTGAACCTGGAACCATGTCGTTGGGAAGCAAGCTTCTTACCACACAGCCACGCCTTCTTTGATTCTTTTACTTGTTTCAGTTATTTTGACTGCGGCCATGCTGGAGCACCGACCCCGGGACTTATTCTTTGTAAGCCAAGTACTCATTCTATCGGTTGTCAAGCGATGGTGGGAGGACAAAAAGTTTCCATCTACAAAATCCATTCACAAGGCTTTGGTCGGCTCGTGGCTATAGTAGAACACATTTGCTACACAGTGGGACTGAACTCGGAACCATATGGCTGGGAAGCAAGCTTCTTACCACACAGCCACTCCTGCGCCTTGTTGCCTATCATCGTCTATCGATTGTTTATACATGCGCCCTTCCATCCACTTACTTATCTATCAATCAATGTGTCTGTCTGTCTATTTATCTATCTCTCAAATTCTGTCTATCTATCTTGTTTTTATCTATCTATCTATCTACCTATCTATCTCTAGCTATCTATCCAACTATCAATCGTTATTTATCTATATATCTATCAATGATTATCTATCTACCTATTTATCTATCGATCTATATCTATCTATCTATCGATCTATTTCTATCTATCTATCGATCTATATCTATCTATCGATCTATATCTATCTATCTATCTATCTATCTATCTATCTATCTATCCGTCTCTCTCTCTCTCCCCCCCTCTCTCTCTCTCTCTGTTTTTCTGTCAATCTACCTATCAAGCCAAGCATTTCTCTATCTTTCTATTTGTCCACCTATCTTCCTATGTATTTCTCTATAAATCTACATGTTTATACATCTGTATCTACCTTTCGGTCTCTCTCGCCATCTCTTTCCCTCTCTCTCCCTCTCTCTCTCTCTCTCTCGCACTCTCTCTCCCTCTCTCTCTCTCTCTCTCAGTCTCTCTCTCCTCTCTTTCTTTCTCTCTTTCTCTCTGTTCATCCATTTGTCCATGCATTTCTCTACCCGTCAAGCTATCTTTGCATATATTTCTCTATTTCTCCATCCATCTCTGTCTGTCTGTCTGTCTGCCTAGCCATCTCATATTTCTCCTTCTCTCTCTCTCTCTCTCTCTCTCCATCCACCGACCCACCTTACCTGTCTGTTCCATCTCCATGTATATGTTACCCCCACGTATTTCCCCTCTTTCCTATTTATTTATTTATTTATTTACACTTTCTATAATTATATTTCACTATTAATTACTTTGAACTTGTTTAATTACCGTTACTGATTAGTCCCCATAATTACATGTTTTTTTGTGGTTTGAAAGAAATATTTCCAACTTCTCAAACTCTTCGTTCCTTTCTTTCGTTTCTCCCCAAACCCATCCACATTTAAGAAATGTTATAAAGACAATTAGAAAAGAAATAACCCCACTTAACAATGTCTTCGGTATTAAGAACCGAAGAAGAAGGTAAGTCACTTTACCTCCAAGAAATAGCAGCCAAATCTACCTCAAATCAAATACTTCAGTCTTAAATAAAGAAAGGTACAGCAGACCAGTGGTTCTCAACCGGAGTTCATATGACCCTTGAGGGTCAATATGGCCCTTGAGGGTCCATAAAAGATTTTGTTCTTAGAATTTATGTGCAATAAATTGGTTATATTCCCATAGTGCCCAAAATGCTTTGATTTTTTTATATACAGTTGTATACACAGACGTGGCTATGTGGTATGAAGCTTGCTTCCTAACCTCATGGTACTGGGTTCAGTCTCACCGCGTAGCACCTTGGAAAAGTGTCTTCTACTATAGCCTCGAGCCGACCAAAGCCATTGTATATATATATATATATATATATATATATATATATATATATATATATATATATATATGCATAGTATTCAAATACAAGGGGCATGCATCCATTTCCAACTAAATTTATCTTAATCTTTTTGATGCCACTCTACTCTATACTGTTTTCTCCCCTATCGTTTTCTCTCTCCTTTCAGTAATTCCTTTTTTTTCTCCCCTTCACCGTGTTCTATCTGTCTCTGTCTCCTCTTTCTATTGTTCTTTCTCTTGTTGCTCACACGTGACCATCATCCATCTTTCTTTTCCTCACTTGATCATCTTCCTTTTCTTTCAGGACTGTCCTAAGGACTGGACGTATCGTATCTCTCTCTTCTGTCTTTTCTCTTGTCAAAGTAAATATTTCTCCAGCGTTCGCTATTTTACCCTCGTTCTGGTCTAACGACTTTCCATATTTGTTTTCGTTCGGTTTCCTTGTATGTCACCACCGTCCTCTTTTTGTTTCCAACTTTGACCCTCCATAAATCCCAAATTTTATTTTGATATTTATAGGAGCAACTGCCTTCGAAGACTCATATTGTCGTTCAATGCTCGAAATGAGGAGGAGATAGACAATTCTTGTGACAAAGGGTCTTGCCATTTTGGATGCTTGAAAAAGAAGAATGAGTCTAGAGAGTGGAACAAGGGAGGTAACAGGTGGCAAGGGGGTCAACTAACTCCGCATTATAATTTTTGAAGTGGTCAAGTTTGTATATTAATGTGTGGTCTGTAGTTTTGTATAAACAGGGTTTCCTTGTTTAGGCGTTCTTGTAAGGAGATTGAATCTTTGCATTGGTATAATGGTATATATATATATTGTGTACATACATATACAGAAAGAAAGAAAGAAAGAAAGAAAGAAAGAGAGAGAGGATTCGGTTAACTTAATCGGACGAGCTAGGTTTCGGTAAGAAACCTACGAAACTGTAAGTCAAATAGAGCCGAATCAAATTGTTTTAAATAATTGTATGTGTGTGTTGTATATATTTTCATATCTTTACACATAGGCTTGGGAACAGTGGGTGCAGAGGGGACAAACGCTGCCCCACTAAAATTTTGGTGG
>NC_068981.1:1324743-1327102 GCF_001194135.2 Octopus bimaculoides | reverse complement strand
GCATGAAAACGCTTTAAACATGTTGGGTTGGGCCTCGGTTTATTACCCATTAAGCAAATTTCGTTTCCACACTTATCTCTTAACACATATTATACACCCAGTCGTACGTATACGATGCATATATTTAGTCCATTGGCTTTGTTTCAGATATTACAGTTAAGACCATACTGGAGTACCTCCTCTGTCTGTATAGAATGCGTTGTGTGGCTGCACATGATGGAGCCATCTTCGTTGTGTACAAGATAATCAAATCTCAAAAACATCAACGAGACAATTTTAATTATAATCGTTTTAATTAGTAATTAGGAAAGTAATTACTGTTAAATCACTTTTAATTTAACCCGCTGTATCTGATTAATTTCTTTTTTTTTTTTTTCTTTCTTGCAGTGGTGAATGTTGGAAACGATAATATAATATATTGGAAACTGTAAGAAAATAAACTGTGAATATTACATTGTGTCGTAGAAGATTTGAAGGCGCATGGCCGAGTAGTTAGAGTATTACACTCTCGAGATCGTGGTTTCGATTCCCACACTGAGTGACGCGTTGTGTTTTTGAGCAAAACCCCTAATTTCATGTTGCCCTCCGATTACTTCGGCATCTAACATGTAGCACACAGTACACCTGGTCAGGAAACGTTGATTTGATGGCGGGAGCGAGCTAATAATTCACAGCACCTAAAATTAATCATTAGAAACCAATCATTTGCATTGGTCGTCCGGAAAGAAATTGCGCCAAACCTCATCTGTCGTCTGCTCCGGCAGTAGATTTTAATTTTACCCAGATCAGTTCTAACCGTCTTTTGCCTTTCATCTTTTACTTGTTTCCGTCATTAAACTGCGGCCATGCTGGGGCACCGCCTTGAAGAAATTTAGTCGAGTGATTCCAGAACTCATTTTTTTTTTAAGCATGTTACTTCTAGCGGTATTTTTTTTACCGAACCACTAATGTTACTCCCTAATACCGGTTGTAAGGCATTGATGAGGAACAAACACAAACGCACGCACACACACACACACATACATATATGCATACATACATATATATACATATATTGATATATACATGTATATATATATATATATATATATATATATACATACAGATACATATACATATATATATATATATATATACATACAGATACATATACATATATATATATATACACACACATATATATATATTTATATATATATATATATGTATATATATATTTACATGCATATATATATATATATATATATACAGAGAGAGAGAGAGAGAGAGAGAGAGGGGTTATGAGAGTTAAGGGTGTCAATAAGACCCAAAGGTGTCAGGTAATGCTGAGTTAAGCTCCAGGTTCGGTGATTATGCGATTAAGGAGTTCAACGTTTTTCATAGATCGGCATTGTATACATAAAAAAAATTAACACAATGAGATAAAAATCCAAGGCTGTGAAAAATTTTAGAATCTTTATAAATAGAAGGTCTTACAGCTGTTTCCGGGATATTTTATATATCCCTTCATCGGAGACGGTGCGAGGAAATGGTTAAGCAATAGTTATTCTAGATAAGATACAAAATAGAGAGTGAAGTGGAGATATGCAGGGATATTGCATTTGTAGATCCATTATTTAGGCAGAATGGTATACATATAAGATTCCAATACCTTGTGAGTAAATTCCAATAGTATCTAAAATTGGTCATTCCAATACTTGGAATGTATGTATGCATATATGTATGCATGCATGCATGTATATATGTATATATGTATGTATGCATGCATGTATACATGTATGTATGTATGTATGTATGTATGCATTCGTGTACCTCTGAAAGATGTATTACATCGTTCCATATATTGTATAATGTCTTTTCTGCTCTCATCATCATCATCATCATCATCATCATCAACCTTACTATTTTTCTTCTCAATAACAATATATTCCTTTCTACCAGAAGCGTAAAGCTTCAAAATTAATGGCAAGGGGCCAGTCGATTACAGCGACACCCAGTGATTAACTTATATTTATTTAATCGACCCCGAAACGATAAAAGGCAAAGTTGACCTCGGCAGGATTTGAACTCGGAAAAACTCCCACAAAAGCCTCAACAACAGGGCAAGAGCCCTTCTGTTTTTTTTTTTGTTTTTTTTTTACAGGTGCACGCTCAGAATTAGTCCTTTCACACTGGCCATTCTTCCAGCGTTCACCCACCTTTCTACAAACTCGCTAGAAGGTAACACTTTCCTCTCTCCTCTCTATCAAAGTAATAATAATAATAATAATAATAATAATAATAATAATAATAATAATAATAATAAATATAAATCATCTCATTTACATGGATGATTTAAAGCTCTTTGCAAAAAATGACC
>NC_068981.1:1321381-1322396 GCF_001194135.2 Octopus bimaculoides | reverse complement strand
ATAATAATAATAATAATAATAATAATAATAATAATAATGATGATAATAATAATAAAAATAATAATAATAATAATAATAATAATAATAATAATAATAATAATAAGAAGAAGAAGAAGAAGAAGAAGAAGAAGAAGAAGAAGAAGAAGAAGAACAACAACAACAACAACAGCAGCAGCAGCAGCAGCCGCAGCAACAACATCAATCACAACAATACAACAATATTGCGTGAGCCTAAATGTGTTTTTAGAAATTGCCGACGCTTCAAAATGATAGAATTCGAGAAAAACATTTAACATGAAATTTCACTTAATTTTTAACGTGATTTTTTCACAGCAGATGTGGCAAGGATCGAGCTTTCGTCCAATAATGTTTGTAAGTATTTACTGTTAACTCTAAATAGCCACACGTGCTCTGTCACACGCAACTGGACCTAAACAAAACAAAAGAGCAAATACAAAAATCGGGAAAGTAGTATATAAGAAGCGGAAAAGATTGTATCTAGTTTGGTTCATGCGTTCTTTGATCCATTTGTTCTTTATACAAACACACACACACACACACACACACACACACACACACACACATAGATACATACATGCACACATTTCTACGTATACATACATATGTGTGTGTGTGTGTATACATATATACGCATATACATATATATACATATGTATGTATATGTATATATGTATATATATACATTCTTTTACTTGTTTCAGTCATTTGACTGCGGCCGTGCTGGAGCACCGCCTTTAGTCGGACAAATCGACGCCAGGACTTATTCTTTGTAAATCAAGTACTTATTAAATCCGTCTGTTTTGCCGAACCGCTTAGTTACGGGGACGTAAATACACCAACATCAGTTGTCAAGCTGTGTTGGTGGGGGAAGAAACACAGACACACAAATATATATATTACACACATGCACACACAAACATATATATATCTACATACATATATACATATATATATATATATATATATATATATATATATATGACGGGCTTCTTTC
>NC_068981.1:1319203-1320187 GCF_001194135.2 Octopus bimaculoides | reverse complement strand
GACAACACTTGCCTCTCTACTCTCACCTTCCTTTTCAAGTGATACTTGAAAAAGTTAAGAGATTGACCAGAGAGGAAAGTGTTTGTCTCTAATCCTTTCAGACGCGTCCACCAGATACATTCTTTCGCCATAGCCACAAGTACGATAAAAACAGCTCTTCCTTCTCGTTTAAAGGAAGGAGGCGTGACGATATTGACGATAGACTCGGTTGATAAACCGACTCGTCCCACACGTGAGTAGATAGATAGATAGATAGATAGATAGATAGATAGATAGATAGATAGATAGATAGATAGATAGATAGTCGAACTGCAAATTTACGTTGACGTAACCAAACCCTCACCGGCTGTCAAGTGGTGCAGTTACAAACGCAGATAAGCACACACATACATACACACACATACATACACACACATACGTGTGTGTATGTATGCATGTATATGTATATAAGTATATGTATATCTATCTAACCATGTTTCTATATGTTGAAATATCTATACATATAAATTTGACATGGGCGATTCTTTCTTGTTTTGGATCTTACCATTACACACACACAGACACATACATACACACACACACACATAGTAATAATAATAATAATGATAATAATAATAATGATAATAATAATAATAATAATAATAATAAATAACCGGATGTTGTTATAAAAGATCAGACAAAGAAGATGTGTTTATTAATTGACATGAGTATTCCCTGCGATCATAATATAGCGGCGAAAGAATTTAACAAGATCAGTAAATATAAAGACTTGCTAATAGAAATTGAAAGAATGTGGCACCTCAAGGCGACTACCATACCAGTGATTGTAGGAGCTCTAGGAATGACAAAAAAAGGTACTGAAACCTATTTGAAAATGATACCAGGCTTACCTGCAAAAAATCGTGTAAACTGGAACGACTCATGTACTGAGAAGAGCATTATCGCTGTGAAAACAACATCCATTCATGAATTTACTTCTTTATT
>NC_068981.1:1317450-1318290 GCF_001194135.2 Octopus bimaculoides | reverse complement strand
TATATATATATATATATGTATATGTATGTATTTGTGTGTCTGTGTTTGTCCTCCCACCATCGCTTGACAACCAATGTTGTCGTGTTTACGATTGCGTAACTTAGCGGTTCGGCTAAAGGGACGGATAGAATAAGTACTAGGCTTACAAAGAATAAGTCCTGGGGTCGATTTGTTCGGATGAAGGCGGTGCTCCAGCCTGGCCACAGTCAAATGACTGAAACAAGTAAAAGAATAGAGAAATAAAAGAATATTTATGTACCGATGAGACTATCGGTTGTTATACATCGCTGGTCACAATGCACTCACTTTGGAAACCCAAATAGGCCATCATTGCTTCTGATCCGAAGCTTGGTCCATCACAGGTTTACCCAGCTGAGCGGACTGGAGCAATATGAAAGGAAGTGTTTACTCAAGAAACCAACTCAACGCGCAGCCGACCTGAGAATCGAAACCACGATACCAAGATCGTGAGTTCAGCACTTCTAAATACTTGGCCACGCACCTTCACATACATACATACATACATACATACATACATACATACATACATACATACATATAAATGTCGTTGATTAAAAAAAAAACGGAGAAAAAGTCAAGAAAAAAGCAACAATGCGGAGTATTAATAAGATGTTCAGAGAAGGAAAAAGTGATTGTTTTACATTTCGGGCATAGCTCTCTCTTCGGAAACAGGAGACATAGGAAAGTCCAAAAGAAAAAGGAGGAAAAAATTGCCAACAATTCACGTGTAGTTACACACACACACACACTTATATATATGTATGTATATGTATGCATGTATGAATGTCTGTATATATATATATATATATATATATATAT
>NC_068981.1:1315701-1317438 GCF_001194135.2 Octopus bimaculoides | reverse complement strand
ATATGTATATACATACATACATCTATATCTATATATATATATACATACACACACAGAGACTCACGAGCACACACACACACATACACACACACACACACACACACACACATACATGAAGCTATGTACATGTGTGTTTGCGCGCGCTGACGTGCATCTCCATATTTTTTCTGAAATAGCTGTCACCAAGAATCGAACTTGAACTACAAACTCGTGTGTGGATTACGAAGTGCCATTTGAGCACATGTTTCAAACACACAAGCACATTTACGTGTTAATGTGTACACCGTGTGCACGTTTGCACGCGAGTGCGAGCGAACACGTACACGAACGCACACGTGTTCAAATGCCGTGTGCGAGTGTGTGGTTATGTGGACGCACATGTGTCAGCGCGTGTGCACGAGTGAGCACTAATAGAATTTAAACACTTTAAATCTATTATAATGACGACTATATCTGTCAATCTGTCACACAGACGCGCGCGCGCTCACAGATGCGCGGCCGTCCGCACTAATACGCACACACAACCAAACAAACACACAAATTGTTGCTTTCATTGCATCCCATAGTTCTATTTCCAGTATTCTATGTTTGGGCACATTTGGCCATCGCTCTGGAAACTCTCTCCCTCTTTCTATGGATATACATAATGCGATATACATACGTATATACATACATATATACATACGTACAAATGCACAAATATTTATACATAAGCATACACACACACACACACACACACACACACATATATATGTGTATGTTTGAATGTATATGTATATATATATATATATATATATATATATATATATATATATAAACTTAGATATGTTTCGACCAAAGATTGGTCTAAGCCATGTCTAACTTAATAGCACCACATGGTAGGATTATCTAAATCCTTTTAAAGTCAAGTTTTGTCTATGGTCCATTCAAGTAGTGAGTTCTTATTGAGTGAGTTGTATCCAGGTATGGGTTGCTTGTCTGGTATTCCTTGAAGAAATCTGTCCAGACTCCGTTTAAAGCTGACAGGATGCTTTTTCTCTTTTATCTGTTTCGGGACAATGTTAAACAGGGCAGGGCCTGTTGAGGAAAAGAAATTATGCCGCAGTGTACCTACATGTTGTGATCCTGAATTGGGTAGGGGACGTATGACCCGTGGTCCCAGCCTTGGATGAACCTTGAAACTAATGTTCAGGTCGTTTGGGCAATGCTAACGGTATATTCTCCACCTCGTACAGATGATGTATATATATCTTAGAAAAAATGATAAAGTATTCAGATATCTGGATGGTTGTACATTTACAGATTTTTATTAATATGTCACATGTTGTTATAAATTAGCGCTTGCATCTATTCTTGTAGATTCTCCAGATCTGAAGATTCTACAAGAATAGATGCAAGCGCTAATTTATAAAAACATGTGACATATTAATAAAAATCTGTAAATGTACAACCATCCAGATATCTGAGTACTTTATCATTTTTTCTAAGATATAATTCCTGTACATCACCTCCAAACTTTCTAATATATATACTATATGTATATGAAATTAGTAGGGTGAGGTAGCTTAAATAATTAATGGGAATGACAATAAGCAAATGTTCTGGATAAACTCAGCCATGGTTATATCTAGCGTCATTACGATTTCAGCGTTGAAATACACGCACATACAAATGCGCATATACACACATGCACAAATACATGTGTGTGTGTGTGTGTGTGTGTGTGTGTGTGTGTGT
>NC_068981.1:1312376-1313017 GCF_001194135.2 Octopus bimaculoides | reverse complement strand
ATGCCATAATTATACAGCTATTTCTTTTTAAAGTTATTCTTAAAATGAAAGAGTTGAGAAAAGAAAATTTTCTTTTAAAAAAAAAGAATTTCAAAAAAAAAAAAGCTTTTAACTATAATTTTATAATTTTCTCTTTAAACCGTATATTCAAACATTCGAATAATAAAACTAAAATTAACATAGAGTGTTCTATTATACCTATTTATCCACACACAAACACACACAGACACACACACACACAGACACACACACACGGGCCATAATATACTTCCATTCTTCTTTATAACTTAGTCAAAGGAAGCGGTCCGGCGTCACGACTAATGCCCGCTCCACCTACCGATCTGTGCCATTTCAATACGTTTATAATTTATGCATTTGTAAGTAGCCATGTGTAAATTTAAATGCCTTTATAAAAAAAATTTGATGGTTTTATTCATATATATATGTATATATATATATAGTTGTATATAAAGTTTTACGATCGATATATATATAGACTTATGTATTTGTGTGCGCATGTATAATACGCACACATGCCTTCCCTTGACTTTACATATATATGTAAATATATATGTATATAGACACACATACGCACACAAACTTGTATATATATCTATATATATATATATATATATATATAT
>NC_068981.1:1299027-1309302 GCF_001194135.2 Octopus bimaculoides | reverse complement strand
GGTAAAGTCGACTTCGGCGAAGTTTGAACTACGAATGTAGAGACGGACGAAATGTCGTTAAGTATTTTGTCCGATGAGCTAACGATTCTGCCAACTCGCCGCCTAAGTAATAATAATGATAATAATAATAATAATAATAATAATAATAATAATAATAATAATAATAATAATAATAATAACAATGATAACAACAATGAGAGCTGTACCAAAGAGGAATGTATCGGTCCTCATGCCTTTCAGCCTTGTCCACCAAACAACCTCTTTCGCCACAGCCACCAGGCAAAGGAAAACTGCCTTGCCTTCCTGATAATAATAATAATAATAATAATCGTAAAAAAGATATGAAAATTGTAAAGTTTGTGTCTATAATAATTGGTGCATTGGGAACAGTAAGCAAAGATATAGACAAATGGCTGAAGGGGATTGGAATAGAATGCCCTTTAGCGCTTCTACAGCAAGTTTGCCTCTTGGGGACAGGAAAGATTATCAGAAGGGTCTTAAGCACTGGAAAAGACTACATACATAAATTCTGCCAGGATTAATGACGAACCTGAGTCAAATCAATAATAACAATAGCATTATGAGCATCATCCATGTGTGCACATATTTGTATACTGGCAGAACTGCTAGCACGCCGGGCAAAATGCTTAGCGGCGTTTCGTCCGTTTCTACGTACCGATTTCAATTTCCGTGGACGTCGACTTTACCTTTCATCATTTCGAGGTCAATAAAATAGGGACCAATTGAGCACTAGGGTCGATGTAATCCACTTACACAGGCACCCGAAATTTCAGGCCTTGTGCCTATAGTAGAAAAGGTTGTTATTATTATTATTAAGGCGACGAGCTTTTTTATAGTCTATCTAGGCTATTGACAAGTTTTTGTGTCGTTTGTAACAATTTTCCAAGATCATCTTATTGATGAGTAGCTGATTTTTACAACCATAGGACCCACGTTTACATCCTTTTTGCTCATTAGGGAATATGCCACTTTCTATTAAAAAAAAAAACTATAGGTGTACTCAGTCACGACAGATGTTAGTATTTTATACAGTGTCGTTAAGCAGGTTATGGGTCGATAATTTTTTGGTTCATTTGTTTCTTCATTTTTTGGAAGTAGCAATGTAACACCATTAACTAACCAAGAAGGAATCATACTAGGTTATCATCATCATCATCATCATCATCATCATCATCATCATCATCATCATCATTATCATTATTATTATTATTATTATTATTATTATTATTATTATTATTAGCAAGGCGGCGAGTTGGCAGAATGGTTAGCACGCCGGGCAAAATGCTTAGCAGTATTTTGTCTGCCGCTACCTTCTGAGTTCAAATTCTGTCGGGGTTGACTTTGCCTTTCAATTTTTTCGAGAGTCGATAAATTAAGTCATAGCTGAGTATTAGGGGTCGATATAATCGACTTGACCCTTCTCTAAAAATTTTAGGCCTTGTACCTATAGCAGAAAGCATTATTATTATCATCATTACCATCATCATTATCATCATCATCATTATTATTATCATTATTATTATTATTATTATCATGCTCATCTAAAGCTTCCTGTTGCTAATTTGTTTATTTCAAAGGCTATGTAAAAAAAATTAATTCAGACAAAACACACACACACACAGACACACACACAGAAAATAGTAAAACCAAAATATTGCACGATAGTTTGGGAGAAAAATGGGGCAGAAAAATGTTAACATCAAATATATCAGGTGTCTTTTTAAAATGTAACAACAGTTCATAAGCAAGTATTTCGGTGATGTTTATCTTATTGGTTTTAACAGAGGAAAAAATAATTAACAGCCGACTGTTTAGAGACAACTAGATAAATAGATAAAACGATAAGAAATTAGAATGGAATCTAAGATAAAGCGGGAATTGTGGTAGGCCTGGAATAACCAGAGCTATATGTGTAATATGTAATAATTGTTTATGCTGTCTACGTCTACCATCACACTTCCAGTGATGTTTGTCGTCTGCCGACACAAATCTTTTAAAACGAATTAACATATTATGGTTTGTTTGAATATAAATATTCATACACTCGCGAATACAAGAATACTAGTGTGCATGCGTGTATGTTTATTTATTGATAGATAGGTGTGTGTGTATGTGTGCGTGTGTGTGCGTGTGTGTGTGTGCATGTGTGTGTGTGTGTGCGCGTGTGTCTAATAGTTACATACAGTTGCATATATATATATGTATGTATGTATGCATATATGTATGTATGTATGTATGTATGTATATACATAAGTTTGTATGTATGTATGTATGTATGCATATATGCTTTTATGTATGTATATACCGATAGGATATGTGAAAAGATATATATTCTTCAGGTACATATTATGTATGTGTATGTGTGTATAGATATATACATAATTGTATGTATGTATGAATATATATATATATATATATATATATATATATATATATATATATATATATATATATATATATATATATATATATATATATATATATATATATATACATATATACATGAATATATATATGCATGTATATATATGTATATATATATATATATATACATATATATATATATATATATATATATATGAATGTATGCGCACATACACACATGTATACATAATACATATAGAGACAGAGACATAGTAAAATGCATATTTTATTATTCCCTGAGTATATATTTGGAACATAAGCACACACACACACACACACACACACATGAACACACGAACATATACACGCATTCACGAACATACGTGGGTATGTATAGGCTATTTTATGCAAACAAAACCATTCGACATACATATATTGTGTATACATAAGTATTACCATTTACACAAATATCCTTTCATTCATATGCCTCCATGCGTATATATATGTGTGTATGTATATATATATATATATATATATACACATACACACATATATATACTTGTATATATATATATCTGTGTTCATAAACATGTACGTGTGTATACCCAGCTATATATGTATCAGTAGATAGTCATGTGTGTGTGTGTATGTATATATGTATGAATGTACGTTCATTGAAACAAAAAGACACTACACGTTCAGACAGGCCGGCAGAGAGACAGACGTACAGACAGACATTCATTCCTTTGTATATATTAGAGGTGTCTTTTTTCTCTTGTAAACTTCGGCTAGAAGTGATTTTTCGGGAATTTTTATGGAAACGTTACCCAGCGAGCGTGAGACTTCTTAAGAGAAGAAGAAAACACGATACAAATAAACAGAGAAAGCGTATAATTGCGTAAAATAAACTTTAAGGAAGGCGACTGAGCTAAAAGCTAAACAATAACACCAGCAACTTGAATGATTAGGGAGGGGTCAGCATTATAATGATAATAATAATAATAATAATAATAATAATAATAATAATAATAATAATAATAATAATAATAATAATAATAAATACGTGTCTACATGTGTTTAAATTGCAGATTTAGAATATTGAAGTTAAAAGTTAAATACTGTGTTAACCCTGTTTGAACTGGTTTATTTTACTGATGTGATAAACCAATGTAATTTTAAGTTAGTGTTAACATGTGTTACTTTTTTCTTTTTTCTTCATTTTTTTTTCTTAAATTTTGTTAATCTTTGTTAACACGCAAAACCCTCACAACAACACACACTCACACATACATGCTCTGTCCTGTGCTGTCCATAATGTTCTTTGTTAATGTAAACCTTTGTGGTTAATAAAGAAGTCCTTATTATTATTATTATTATTATTGTTCAGTAGTTTTATTTTTATAACGTGCTTTCACTTCACTACCGAGCGCAGCTCTGTGCGCCTTGGGTATGTGCTGTGGTTTGCTGTGGTGCTCTTATGGTTACTGTATTGAAAGTGTTTTGTGTAGAATGTGTGCAGTGCCCAGTAGTGCAATTTTCTCTGTTATATATATTTGTAAGTCCTGGTGTTTTTGTTATGTATTTGTCTGAATATTTTTTTATTATACCTAAGGCACCTACTATGACAGGAATTGTTTCTGTTTTTAGATTCCACATTCGAGTTACCTCTATTTCCAGGTTTTTGTATTTTGAAAGTTTTTCCATTTCTTTTAGGGAAACGTTGTCATCTGCTGGTATTGATACATCATTGATACATGATCTTATTATTATTATTATTATTATTATTATTATTATTATTATTATTATTATTATTATTAACATGAGGTAGTTTTGGTGAAGCACTGTGAGGTATACTTTAAAGAATGTAGTGGGGTAAGGCCGTAACTATGCGAAAAGCTACAGCGTAAACTACAAAAGGAAAAAAAAACAACGAATTTGCAGTTTTACCTTGTATTTCTATATTTCGGGGTGAAGACCTCCTCTTCAGGACATTCGGAAAAGCGATCGTTGGAAAAGATTGTTGCTTAGATGTGTGTGGGAGGAGGAGCAGGGGATGAAGGAAGGAGATGACATGCGCGGACTGGTGTTGCTGCTATAGCAACCATCCTACATAGGGAGCACTACTAGGAAACTACACATCCGAATAAAGAATGTGTACATGCAGACAGACACTTCAATAAAGAAACATCTTAGGAAGTGCCAAATCCAGAATTTCAAAGTTTCCATCAAAGCAACCCAATGCAACAGGGGCAATCTCAGAATTATGTAAGCCCTCCTTTTGAACAAATTGAGACAAGCCATTAACAACAAGAAGGTACCACGCAAAGCAGACTGGTTGCTATAGCAACACCAATCCGCGCATGTCACCTTCCTCTTTCATCCCCTGCTCCTCTCCCGCACACAAACACACATCTGAGCAATAACCTTTTCCAACTACAGCTTCTACGAATGTCCTGAAGAAGGGGGTCTTCACCCCGAAATATAGAAATACAAAGTAAAACTGCAGCTTTGTTCTGTTTTCTTTTCTTTTGTAGTTTACTTTGTACCATCCGTATTGTTCCGACCTTACACCAGTACATTCTTTAAAATTATTATTATCATTATTATTATTATTATTGAGTGAGAGAGCAGTGAATGCCATCAAAGTGACACTGGGGTAAAATATACGAAGCCCATTATACCCATCATGACTACTCGTCTGATAAGGGTACACCAGGCACATGCATCACAACCATATGTACGCGACATAGTGATCTCATATCAAGATAAACAGCACATGTCCTCGCAGGTGGGGCCCAGTTAGAATTTTCTTCAGGTCGAGTAACCCATCCCGTCCAAAAGGTCCCTAAATAAGGTTTGTTTAAGGATGTTGAGCAAAACACCCATGTTTCCAAAAGTGAATTATTCAAACTCCAAAGATTTCCTCTCAGCACATGGCTATGATGCTCCCCCACTATTTCTGCTCGTGATCAGAGATGCACATATCGTCAGCCACCAAGGGACATGCTCAACTGGTTAAGGTCAAATAACTGACAAGCAAATCTGTGGTATTGAGCAGAATATTTGCTGTAGTCCATCTTTTATACCAAGACAAAACAATGTACATGATAGCACTTCCAATCTGTCAAGATCAGAAGCCATTAGAGCCACTGCCTGGTACTGCATCCGGGCATTTATTATTATTATTATTATTATTATTATTATTATTATTATTATTATTATTGAGTGAGAGAGCAGTGAATGCTATCAAAGTGACACTGGAGTACAAATATCCGAAGCCCATTATACCCATCACGGCTACTCATCAGATAAGGGTACACCAGGCACATGCATCACAACCACATGTGTGCGACATGGTGACCCCACATTAAGATAAACAGCGCATGACCTTGCAGGTGGGGCCCAGTTAGAATTTTCTTCAGGTCGAGTAGCCCATCCCGCTCAAAATGTCCCTGAATAAGGTTTGCTTAAGGATGAGGAACGAAACACCTGTTAGGTTGTGTTGAAGCAGAAAGAAACAGCTTAGGGTCGTGTGCAAAAATTGCTATGGAACCATTGCTGATACATGTGGAAAAAGTTCCGTGTCATGTGGAGAAAGAAAAGCTTGAAGAGTAAAAGAACACGAAAAAGAAAAAGCATGGAAAGAAAAAACGGGCAGTTATTTTGGAAGAGAGACGAACATCAAGATAAATAAAGAAAACCGGTAGTTATTGATGCGAAGGAGTGACCTGGAGACAGAAGCACTTATATGAGCGAAATAAGAACAAGCGTTAAGGACGGACTATGTGAAGTTCAGAATTGACTATACAACAGATCTTGAAATAGAAATTGGCAAAATGTGCAACCTCAAAACTAAAACAATACCGTTTGTCATAAGTGTCCTAGGAATGGAATCAAAAGGGGTTGATTGCTACCTAGCTCAGATACCAGGAAACCCCAAAATGGCAGAAATTCAAAAGATAGTGTTCACAGAAACTGCCCATATCCTACGTAAAATCCTGTCTCTGTAATCTCAAACCTTTCCCACCGTTTCTTCTGTAAAACTTACCAGTTTTACTCTTTGGATGGACTATTCCATGCACTGTCAGTATTTTATGTCTTTTCTCATCCAGGCTCATCAGTTCTTTCTTTTGCCAGCTTCTGATTCCAGTTCCAAACCGAAGTGAGGCTATCGTCCGACTCTAGTACTCTTTCAACTCGATGATTGTACCATATTTCCCAGCTTCAAATCCCATTTCTGGCACAGTTTATAGACAGGTCGTGCTTCCATTTCTTATATTCTTTCTTTGCCAGCTTGGGGCATTCTGCCATAATATGTATACCACTGTCTCGTTCTAAGTACCACCGGCCCTACATTTTTCTGATTATTATTGTAATTATTGAGAGCAGTGCATCAAAGTGACACTGGGGTAAAATATACGAAGCCCATTATACCCATCATGACTACCCGTCTGATATGCTTCACAACTATATGTGCGCAACATGGTGACTTTATATCTAGATAAACAGCGCATGGCCCTGCGGGTGGGGCCCAGTTAGTATTTTCTTTCAGGTCGAGTAGCCCATCCTGCTCAAAAGGTCCCTGAGTAAGGTTTGTTTTAAGGATGGTGAACAAAATACACATGTTTCCAGAGATGAATTATTCAACCCCAAAGAATTCAGCTGAACATATTGCTATGAAGCTCCCCAACTTCCGCTCGTGACGGCTAGCTGGCAAAATCGCCGGATAAAATGCTCAGCGGTATTGCATCCGCCTTTACATTCTGAATTCAAATTCTGCTGAGGTAGACTTTGCCTTTCATCCTTTCGGGATCGATAAAATAAGTACCAGTTTAACACTGAAGTCGATGTAATCGACTGGTCCCCTCCACTTAAAAACTGCTGGACCTGTGCCAAAATTTGAAACTATCATTAGGGTTTGGTTGATACTATCGACCCCAGTGCTACTCTTGTACTTTATCGAGCTCAGAGAAATGGAAGGCAAAGTGGGCCATGAAGGGATCTGGATTTAGAAAGTATAATAAGCCTTAAACTTTTCGCCGTCAAAAATGGACGAGACGGCAGAATCGAGGCGGGAGGAGACTAGTCAATTACATCGACCCCAGTACTCCACTAGTACTTAATTTATCGACCCCCGAAAGGATGAAAGGCAAAGTCGACCACGGCGGAATTTGAACTCAGAACGTAACGACAAACAAAATGACGCTAAGCATTTCGCCCGGCGTGCTAACGATTTTGCCAACTCGCCGCCTTCAGAGTCGATAGAATGCCAGGGGAAACGCTTTGCGGCATTCGTTAGGGCTCTTTCTACCCTAAGTTAAAATCACACCGAGGTCAACTTTGCCTTTCGCCCTTTCGACGTCTATAAAATAATATACTGTAAGACCCTTCCCGAATCGTATAGACTCTCAGGCCGGTTTCCCGGTTTCCTTAGTGCATATATTCCACACTTGAACGGGAATCAAGTCTGTCGCCGGATTACTCATTCTTACCAGCTGAGACATGTACTAGGGTTAATGTAATCGACTAAAGTTCTCCCTTCAGAATGACTGCCCTTGTGTCTAAATTAGAGAGAGCTGGAAGAAAGAGCTGGAAGAAATCGATGGCAGATGGTGACACTGTAGATAAAAGGAAATCCGTGTAGCACTTTGAGAAAAGTAAAACTTGTGACTTACAGAAAAAACAGTAATTAAAATCTATATATTGAAATATTTATGGATAAAGAATTATTTCTTGTGTTTGTGTTTGTGCTTTTTTACGCTTTAAAAAAAAATAGTATTGGCCAGATGATACACAGACATATATCTATATGTACATAAAGACATCAATTATACATACGTACATGCTTTCATACCTACATACACACACACACACACACACACATATATATATATATATATATATATATATATATATATATACATAAATGCTTACATACGTATATAATGATACATGAGACGTGCATACAATTGATACATATAATACGTATATATACGCAGACAAAAATTATACATACATGCATACTTACAGAGATACAAAAAAATACATGCACATATGAATATACCTAGTCATATGAGCATAAGGCATACATGTATACAAAATAGATACAGACATGTATACAAAAATGTACATACGTTTACGAAAATATATACATGTATACTCATTATACATACGTGCATATAAACATACAAATAAGTATTACATACGTGTATACATACATTACATTCATGCTTTATATATATTACATATATTATTTTTTCTATTAATATTTTTTTTAATAGTCGCCCAAACAGCCTGAAAGACTTACACATGGAGGGTGCAGGTGTTTTCAAAACATAAGTAGATTTCTTCCTGTCGAGAGTCCCAGATGAACCTACTTCGCGGCAGGAGGCGCAAATGAGGGCAGCGGCATCAAACTCCCATAATAACAGTGTAGCAAAACGGCGATGCTCCAGCATGGTCACAACTTTGAGCTAAAACCGAATATATATATGTATACATATTGGACTTATTTTGCTATTCCTTCAGCAGATGTTAAGGATGGGTAGCACATTCGTTTGTTTTCATTTAAGGCATGTCTATTTTCAATAAATATTCTAATGTCAACAGGTCATCTGGCACTGCTACCATAGCCATCAGCTGTTGCGGTTTATTGGCTGAATTGATAAATGATTCTTTCTTATGGTCACTTTTCTACTGCTTCTGATGCTATAGTGTATAGCATCCTAAATATTCATTGGTTTGTATATTTGTTTGGCTCCTTCTATAATGTATTTCGTTTCAAAATCCAGAAACGACGTTTTATTCTTATGCTTACATGATATGATCACCCCAGGGGGCCTATTCATCACGTTTTCTCTGGATGCGATGATTCCCAGGGTTTTTTCCAGGCAGAGGTTGCATACGGACGATGTTCCGTTATACGGTGCAGCATTTTTTATAATGGACCAGTGGATCGTACGTTCCACTCCATTCTGTTTGAGCCTCCAAACGAAGTTCGATAGAGATGTGGAGTGCCTTTTTATTTATATTGGAAAACGATGAGAGGGACGGTTACGCAGACGATTTTGCGTGGTGTCTCCATGAAAAGACACACAGTTAAGCGCGGGAAGCTACTATTTATGCTGGAAACAAGAAGCCCGACACTTTCCTCTGTCTGTCGCTTCCGTTTCAATTTTGGATAATTCTTTAGCTCTTTCATCTCATTTTCGACAATTCTTTATTAGCGCTTTCATCTCATTCATGGAGACTCCAGGAATCTCCATGTATGAGACGAGAGCGCTAATAAAGAATTATCCAAAATTCTGACCACCTCCTTTTTCTTTATATGTGTGTGTATGTATGTTTATATATATGTATATATGTGTGTAGGCATATATATATATATATATATTTATAATGTGCGTGTGTAAATACTAGTTTCGATTTGAGCGACGAAAGCTTTTCAAGGCGGTGCCCCAGCATGACCGTAGCACAACTCTACCCAATCACTGAAACAAATAATAAAAAATTTTAAACGAGATAAAAAAAAAAGCAACAATCCCAACTTAATCAAAACGCTACGTTACCCAGAGGGCCGCAGACCAAAGTTCACGTGACATATATTAAAATTTCCAAATATATTTTTCCCCCGCAATTAAATTCATTATAGTACACAATTTTTTGGTTGCATTTTTCAGAATTATCCCTATATTTTTTCTTCTTTTTTTACATTTTTTTTTCAATATTTATTTCTTTCCCTTTTTGTATATTTTTTCTGTTTTGTTTAGCATCTTTTTCTTTCTTTCCGTTCTCTTTAAGTTTCACGTCTTTACCAAATTATGGCCACATTTCTCTCTCCACATTTCTCTCTCTCTCTCTCTCTCTCTCTCTCTCGCTCACTCTCTCTCT
>NC_068981.1:1298294-1299017 GCF_001194135.2 Octopus bimaculoides | reverse complement strand
CTCTCTCTCTCTCTCTCTCTCTCTCTCTCTCTCTCTCTCTCTCTCTCGCTCACTCTCTCTCTTTCTCTCTCTCTCTCTAATCTGTTTCTAAAGATTTAATTACTGCTAATATATACTGACACTTTTCAAATTTATTTCTCTCCACCGTTTCAAATGAAATGCAAAATAAATAACATTTTCAAGCCGGAATCACGACATTTCCAGCAAAAATAGTTCATTTTAGCATCTTTTTCTTTTTTCTAATTCCATTAATTCTCATCGGCTTCTTTTATATTTAAATACACACGCAGGAGCGCTTATGTGTACACGGGCGTTGAAACAGCCGTAAACACACATGTAAATACACGCACACTAATGTATATATGTACATACTTACATAAATATATACATACATGCTTACGTGTATATGCACACGGATAAATCCGCACATACTAACACACCAGTACACACATACACATACACGCACACAAACACACACACACATAGGTAGTCAGGCACACACGCATGACTAACTACGTATGTGTGTGTTTGTATGTGTGTGAGTGTGTGTGTGTGTGTGTGTGCGCGTGTGTGCGTGTGTGTGTGTGTGTGTGTTTTCATATATATATACATACACGCGGACTGAAAGACAGACAAACAGATAGAGGTGTATGGGTATACAGTATACACACATATGCAATATACACATATATAATATATTGTATATATATATATATATATATA
>NC_068981.1:1294405-1297724 GCF_001194135.2 Octopus bimaculoides | reverse complement strand
TGTGTGTGTGTGTGTGTGTGTGTGTTTATGAATAGCTGAATGCGTATGGAATTACGTTAGACCAATGTAGATTTTATTACATAGTTATCTACACACATGCCTACATGCATGCATATAGACGAACACACATATATACATACATGCGCATATACGTACATATATGCATGCTTATACATGTATGAATACACACACACACACAAACACACACACACTCACACATATATACACACTCATACATACTACATATATATATATATACATATACATATACGTACATGCATACATACATACATACTATATACGTAGACACAAGCACACGCACACGCGCACGCACGCACACACACACACACACATACACACACACACATATACACGTATTTTCATCTCATATATGTCAACCCAAATACATTTTCCCTACAGTTATATATTTATGATCCAAACCCTTTATTTATTTTCCCGTCATTTTGCTCATTTTTTAAATACACACACCCACACCCACACCCCACACACACATTTATGTATGTATGTATGCATGTATGTATACACATATATATTTAATTCCTTGTTTGTAAGCTTTGTTTAAACATTCACTTCGTTCAGAACCTCTTTTGTATAAATATATAAGTATATATTTACACTGTTTATACACTTCCATTTGGCCACATGACTGCAGTGAGCACACTTTTTGTTCTAGTATATAAACAAGGAATCTTTGTGTTTGTATTTAAGTGTGGTGGTATCTCCATCCATGGAAGGCATTTAAATGCTGATTGTGTGTGGGAAATTTCAAAATACGTGTGGATCATCAAATGTTTAGAATATATATATGCTTGTTCACATACACTTAAATGTGTATGTATATACAATTGTATTTGCGTATTTCATATATGTATACAAAATTAATTAAATTAATGAATGTGTTCAAGGCTTGTCTTAACTTTTTCAGATTTTCTTATTGGTTTCTTTACAATTGGTTTGGATCAATAAAGTTTCAAAATTCATTTTCGATATTTCCAGAACTTCACAGTCTCATTTTCAAGAATTGAGTATATTTATTGTCTGTATCATTCCTTATATACAGACTGAATTCAAAGAGACTTACATAATCTAAACAATATAGCGTTAATATTTGAGAATGAAGATATATATTTCGTTTAATTACTGGTTCAATTGAGACAATTACTCATTGACAAATCTGAAATAAGTCAAAGGTAAAGAAGAAATTTAAGAAGGTGTACAACCTGTTACATCTCTTCCTTGACGTAGTAATTCATGAAATAGACACGATATATTTATCTAATTAATCAAAAAAATTCATAAACTTTCATAAATACACATGTAGGCATGGGCGCGTCTATATATACACAGGCGTAGTTACATGACAAGAAGTATGCTTCCTTTCACATGGTTCTGAGTTCAGTCTCACTGTATGGCACCTTGGACAAGTGTCTTCTACTCTAGCCACAGACCACCAGAGCTTTGTGACTGATTTGGAAGATGGAAACTGAAAGAAGTTCATATATGTATGTATATATATATACACTCACACACACACACACACACACACACACATGTATATATATTATATAATAAACACAACATATGTTTTTATGTGGTGCTATTAGTCTCATGTGCTGAGAGCAAGCCAGACAGTATTTTTAACGTCTGGTGACCTAGCATAGTCTTCAGGTTCCACACACATGACACTAAAAATGAGACGATAGTTTGTTATGTCATGTAGACAGTACCTGACGATTGTGCTAGGACACCAGACGCATTAAAAATATTATCTTGCATGCTCTCATCACATGAAACTCGTAGTGGCACATAAAAACATGCGTTGTTTATTAAATGATACTTATCTCTCACCAGATGGAGTGCTTTTTTCATTGATCTAACCATCACGGAACAGTACTCTATATATATATATACATATATATATATATATGTGTGCGTGTGTGTGTATGTGTGTGTGTGTGTGTGTGTGTGTGTAGGTAGGTATATATATGAGTGTGTGTGCGCGTGCGCGTCTGTGTGAGTGTGTGTATGTTTCTGTGTCTGTTTGTGCCACCACCACCACCACCACCATCACTTGACAACTGATGTTGGTGTGCTTACGTCCCCCTAAACTAGCGGTTCGGCAAAAAGATAGCGATAGAATAAGTACTAGGCTTACAATGAATAAGTCCTGGGGTCGATCTGTTCGACTAAAGGCGGTGCTCCAGCACGGCCGCAGTCAAATGACTGAAACAAAAGAATATATATATATATATATATATATATATATATATATACACACACACACACATGTATTTCTATATACGCATACATATAAAGGAGCACTCCGTCGGTTACGACGACGAGGGTCCCAGCTGATCCGATCAACGGAACAGCTTGCTCGCGAAATTAATGTCCAAGTGGCTGACACTCCACAGACACGTGTGCCCTTAACGTAGTTGTCAGGGAGATTCAGCATGATACAGAAAGTGACAAGGCTGACCCTTTGAAATACAGGTACAACTCATTTTTCCCGGCTGAGTAGACCGGAGCAACGTGAAATAAACTGTCTTGCTCAAGGACACAACGCGTCGCCGGGAGTCGAACTCACGAGCGTGAGCCGAATGTCCTACGCACTAAGCCACGAGTCTTCACTCGCATGAATATACAACGAAAGAAAAGGGCACTAAATATTGGGTTGTCAGATAAATTCGTTTTGTTTTGTTTTGGGTTTCGTTTTAGTTTTTCATTTATATTCCGAGCACATATATTTATCTATTTATTTTTGGCAGTTATTTACCAAATTTCAAATACAAGAAATAGATTGTGGAGGAAGAATATAGCTGCAAAAGGTATATAAAATACAATTATAAAAATATTTTTCGCTTAACTCAAATGATATGAGCGAAATGAATGAATTTATTTGACAACCCAATACGTTGTTTGGCTCCGAGGAAGCTATTAGATGCTGCACAAGTACTCACCTCTGAGTGTGCTGCAGAAACAGCCGTAAGCTGATGAAATTGATTACGTAATACCTGTCCCCTTGCCATTCTTCAATTGATATTACGCTCTATACTTGCCTAACACTTTATTATATTGAATTCTGATAATACGTAAAAGAAATCATATTTTATATAGAGTGAGTCAAAACTATTGAAAAGGTTGCAAAATGCAACGAAAATTTTAGAAAATAAATAAGAAATAAGTGGAAATTTTACCGGTGAATGTGTTAAATTATAATGCACTAAAAGAGAATGACTCTCCCCAGACAAAACAGAATATACATATATATATATATATATATATATATATATATATA
>NC_068981.1:1292848-1293703 GCF_001194135.2 Octopus bimaculoides | reverse complement strand
TATATATATATATATATATATATATATATATATATATATATCCTTAGACACGCATAAACGGAGATAATTGTTTTCCACTTCCTTTTGTTCTTCTTTAAATTGTGTTATATATTAATTTATTTTATATCAAAATATTTTTTTTATTATTACACTCATTAAAATTTCCGTTAGGAATTATATTTGTATTTTCAAAACTATAATTAATTATAACTAAAATATACTTTAATTATAATGAGAATCATATATAATGTACGAAGTAACGGTGTATGTCATCTACAATGCCAATTAGCTTTCATTTACAGCGTTTATAATAATATTTAGCTATAATATGCTTTATTTATAACGATAATCTGTTGTAACATACATTAATATAATCGTAAATGCATACCTAATTTAAAATTAATTACACCTATTGTCTAACTGAAATCGAAATAGTAACTGAAAGACATATTTGCAATAATTAAAGGTTAATTAAATAATTATAGGTATCACTATTTTAGCGGAATATCAGCGAAAACGGGAAACAAGTGGCAGCAACGTTTTAAGAAGCTGAAACAAATCTGTGACGTAATCTTTGATGCACAGAACACTAGAAGAGGTGATGACGCCCGTGGTTCAAATATTGACATAGAAACAACGTTAGGAACAAAACGATGGTGAGTATAACTTAAATGTTGATACACAGCAACGTCGAAAACGAGACAACCGCGTCTGTGAATCAATTGTTGATACACAGAAACGTTAACGACTGGGTGGCTGTGTTTGGGATTTAAATGCTGGTGCACCACAATGTTAGTATAGGTTTCAAATTTTGGCACAAGGCCAGCAATTTAGAGGTGGTGGTGGGGGTGGGGG
>NC_068981.1:1291951-1292754 GCF_001194135.2 Octopus bimaculoides | reverse complement strand
GTGGGGTTAAATTTATAACATCGACCCCGGTGCTCAAATGGTAGTTATTTTATCGACTCCGAAAGGATGAAAGGCTAAGTGGACTTCGGCGGAATCTGGACTGAGAATGTAACGAAGGACGAAATGCCGCTAAGCAATTGGCCGAGCGTGTTAACGATTCTGCCAGTTCGCTGTCTTAATACTACTACTACTACTACTACTACTAATAATAATAATAATAATAATAATAATAATAATAATAATAATAATAATAATAATAATCTTTTCTACTCTAGTCACACGCTAGAAATTTGGTGGAGGGGGCCAGTCGATTAGATCGACTCCAGTACGCTACTGGTACTTAATTTATCGACCCCGAAAGGATGAAAGGCAAAGTAGACTTCGGCGGAATTTGAACTCAGGATGTAGCGACGAACGAAATGCCGGTAAGCAGAAACAAAATATTAACCAATAAGTGAAGAAATCTTGACCCTATTTCTCTAACCATTTCAAAAACAAAACAAAAATAAACCCATAAAACATGGCTTAGTGGTTAGGGTATTGCACCCATGACCGTAAGATTGCAGTTTCGATTCCTGGGTCGGGTGATACGTTGTGTTCTTTAGCAAAACACTTCGGTTCACGTTGCTCAGCTTCACTCCGATGACAGATTTGAGCAATCCTGCGACGGACCAATGTCCGCACAAAATCTCAAAACCGGCCTCATGAGCCGATGGTTCGAGAAGTGCCTTTGTTCCTTTTGTGTGTGTGTGTATGTTTGTTTGAGTGTGTGTGTGTGTGTGTGTGTGTGTGTGTGTGTGTGT
>NC_068981.1:1286987-1288097 GCF_001194135.2 Octopus bimaculoides | reverse complement strand
TATACGACGGGTTTCTTTCAGTTTCTGCCAACCAAATCCACTCACAAGGCTTTGGTTGGTCCGAGTCTATAGTAGAAGACACTTGTTCAAGGTGTCGCGCAGTGAGACTGAACCCAGAACCATGTGGTTGGAAAGCAAGCCCCTTACCAGGTCGCCACATATATTTACGTTGAATTAGAAAAACTGGTGGATTTGGCTTTTGTCGAACCATATTATTGACGACTTAAACTTATCTCCCTTGTAGTAGAACTCTTTAGTCGATTTCTCTCTAGCAACCATTCATTTCATATCCCAGAAATTTCGATGCTGCTCTTATGCAATATGGTGACGTATCCATGGAATTTGTAACCTTTCTGACAGCAGCAAGTCGATACTTAATAACTTCTCGCTTAATAAGGCAGCGAGCTGGCAGAAACGTTAGCACGCCGGACGAAATGCTTAGCGGTATTTCGTCTGCCGTTACGTCCTGAGTTCAAATTCCGCCGTGGTTGACTTTGCCTTTCATCCTTTCGGGCTCGATAAATTAAGTACCAGTAGCGTTCTGGGTTCAATCTTATCAACTGGCCTCCTCCCCCAAATTTCTAGCCTTGTGACTAGAGCAGAAAAGATTATTATTAGTAGTAGTAGTAGTAGTGCCTTTCATCCTTTCGGGGTCGATAAATAAAGTACCAGTTACGCATTGGGGTCGATGTAATCAACTTAATCCCTTTGTCAGTCCTTGTTTGTCCTCCCTATGTTTAGCCCCTTGTGGGCAGTAAAGAAATAAGAATCGTTAGCACGCTGGACGAAATGCTTAGCGGTATTTCGTTTGTCTTGACGTTCTGAGTTCAAATTCCGTCGAAGTCGACTTTGCCTTTCACCCGTTTCAGGGTGGTGGTGGTGGTGGTAATGGTGGTGATGTTCAGGGAAAAGAAATAGGAAGATGGTGGTGGCGGTGGTGGTGCTTGTGGTTGTGGTAGTTGTGATGGTTGTGATGGAAGTGGTGATGGTTGTAGTGGTGGGGGTGGTGATGATGGTGGTGATGCTACACTGCTGCTGCTGGTTGTGATGGTGGTGGTGGTGGTGGTTGTTGCTGTTGTTGGGGTGGTGGTGGTGGTCGTCGTCGTCGTC
>NC_068981.1:1284624-1286466 GCF_001194135.2 Octopus bimaculoides | reverse complement strand
GTGTGTGTGCATGTGTGTGCGTGTGTGTGTGTGTGTGTGTGTGCATGTGTGTGTGTGTGTGTGTGTGCGCGCGCGCGTGTGCGTGTAAATGTGTCTTCGTTTTCTGCCGTTTCCACGTTCTAATCCTATCTTTTGTTATTATTAGAAACACCTACATTCCGTTGTGTAAACTTCTCAATTCCGACGTCTGACCTTCTTACAGATCTTTGCCCACCTTTAATGCCTATGGTCTACACTTCTGTAGTAGATCTTCGAGAATCTACACCACTCTCTGTCTCCGCATGCGTGTAATTGTGTAAGTTTATATACATGTGTGTGTGTGTGTGTGTGTGTCTATATGTATGTATAAATATATATATAATATATATATTTTATTTGTTTTTATGTCAAATTATATAGAAAGACAATTATGTATTAAAATGAAGAATCCTCAGTACATGGTTATTTACGCGTGAAGGCGCATGGGTCAGTGGTTAGAGCGTTGGACTTCCGATCAAGAGATAGTGAGTTCGATTCCCAGACCGAGCTGTGTGTTGTGTTCTTGAGCAAGGCACTTTATTTTACATTGCTCCAGTTCACTCAGCTGTAGAAATGAGTTGCGAGGTCACTGGTGCCAAGCTGTATCGGCCCCTTTGCCTTTCCCTTGGATAACGTCAGTGCCGTGGATGGGTGAGACTGCATAGGTAACTGATGGTCTTCCATAAAATAACCTTGACCGAATTTATGCCTCGGAGGTGCAATCCCTTCGTCATTCATGACCAAAGGCGGTTCATTACCCTTACCCTTTTACGTGTATCACGAAAATGTTGAGAGTGACTTCGAAGTTTCTGCTTATTGATCGTCATCAGACCGTCAGATGACGGCGAGTAGACTGCAGTTTCGAAGATAATGTAAACCATTTCCTTATAAGGATTTATACATACATATTTGTATGTATATAAATATACGTAACCTATATAGTACCTGTATAAACATGGGTAATTAAGCTCTTTCTCCAAAGATTAATAAAGATTAAAGATTTTCGAATCTTATTGGATTCTCATCAGAGGTGTCTACATCAATTTGATCAATTCCAGGGAAATGCGCAGCTAATCTGTTTATTTATTCAACAATTACAGTAGCTTCAGATAACTGTGATCTACTAATTTCTATATCGTAAGTGTTAACAACTTATTTCATATCAGCGGCCTTTTGACGGGAACCTTAAATCCACACGGTATCAAGGTATGATATAATAAGAGTGGGCGCTTTGTGTAAAAGAAAATACAAGAGGTTCAGTTAGTAATGATTTTATTCAATATATTCCCCTCTCAGATTCAGGGAGTGGCTGTGTGGTATGTAGCTTGCTTACCAACCACATGGTTCCGGGTTCAGTCCCAATGCGTGACCTTGAGCAAGTGTCTTCTACTATAGCCTCAGGCCGACTAAAGCCTTGTGAGTGGATTTGTTAGACGGAAACTGGAAGAAGCCCGTCGTATACGTATATATATATATATATATATATATATATATATATATATATATACATATATATATATGTATGTATGTATGTATGTATGTATGTATGCATGTATGTGTGTATATATTTGTGTGTCTGATTCCCCCCCCAGCATCGCAATTTTTTCCCTCCAAAGATCGAAATGGCATGAAACTGAAATCACGAGAAATCAAAACTGAAATATTGTTACATGTGTGTACGTGTAGGTGTATGCATGTTTATGCATAGACATGCATACATACACACACACATAGACATACACACACACATAGACATACATACATACATATTTATATACATACATATTTATATATATATATATATATATATATATATATATATAT
>NC_068981.1:1278203-1280926 GCF_001194135.2 Octopus bimaculoides | reverse complement strand
ACATATATATATATCAGAGCCGACTACAGGTCATCAGCGTCACTCGGGCTCAACACAGATTTTGCATAAGAGACATACATGCCAGCTCAAAGAATTTCACGTTTTTCTGCTTTATTTCTAGCCCTCAAATGGCTTTTTTTTTTTCATATCTAGCATTATGTCTTTCTCCATTTCTAAGTTAAGGGTTAAAATAAAGCAACCCTGCAAAACACAACTCATCTTTACACACAGACGCTCAGAATAGCAGCAGTCAAATAACGACAGCAGAATGCACAACAAACGTCAGCGCTCTGATGACTGTCGCCTGTATTCTTGACAAAAGATGCCAGTTAATCTTTTACACCTACCAGGCTCGTTCGTTTTAGCCCGAATTGGTAGATAATTTTTCGTTCCTTTAAGAATATTGTAGAACGGAAACTTTTCATAGATTGAAATTTAAATCCTAATCTCTATAGAAATTTATCATTTCAAGAAAACATAGAATTTGAATGACTTTTAATTTTTACGATTATAAATAACTTTGGCTGTAACTTCTGAGCCCGAGTCAGGCGCATGTGAACGATGTCGAGAGAACGTCTGCTACGAATGATATTTTTTGACACAGGTCACCTCTAAGATGGCCGCTAGACGCTGAACGAAAATACATGGGCTGTGACCAAACTCAATAAAAGGAGCCCGAGTTATTGGCTGCAATTTCAAACTTGAAGTCAGTGTTGGCTGTGTGGTAAGTAGCTTGCAACCCAACCACATGGTTCCGGTTCAGTGCCACTGCGTGGCACCTTGGGCAGGTGTCTTCTACTATAGTCTCGGACGACCAAAGCCTTGTGAGTGGATTTGGTAGACAGAAACTGAAAGAAGCCCGTCGTATATATGTGTGTGCATGTGTGTGTGTGTGTGTGTGTGTGTGTGTGTGTGTGTGTGTGTGTGTGTGTGTGTGTGTGTGTGTGTGTTTGTTCCCCCAACATTGCTTGACAACCGATGCTGGTGTGTTTACGTCCCCGTAATCTGGCGGTTCGGCGAAAGAGACCGATAGAATAAGTACTAGGCTTACAAAAAGAATATGTCCTGGGGTCGATTTCCTCGACTAAAGGCGGTGCTCCACCATGGCCACAGTCAAATGACTGAAATAAGTAAAAGAGTAAAAGAGTAAAAAAGATGTATTAGTTTTACGTTTCGACCCTACGCTCATCGATCACAGAAATAAGCAGTGAGAGAAAATAAAAAAAGGCTTAGTGGCTAGCGATCTTATTTATACATATATGCATAAATAAATACACACATATAAGTACATATATACACATATATACACATATATATACATGCATACATTTATATATGAGTGCATGTGTGCGCGTGTGTGTTGTGTGTGTGTGTGTGTCTTCATATATTTCATATATGCATTCATATCTATGTGGATGTCTATGTGTGTGTGTCGGGATATATTTCACTAGTACTCTCTTATACTTCTGCCCACGAAGATAACTCTTAGGGAATCGCTTTTTAAATCAAACACAAACCGGAACTTTATAGTAATAATTTCACTAATTTGCAAATATGCAGCAAGTTTGGTCATCGGCAGCCTGATTAAATGATTAGTAAATCTATGTGTACATCACCACACTGTGTATTAGAAACTTAATATTAAAATGAAGCACTTAAAATGAAGTACATTTGTTTATTTAAGTCTTTTGCTGAGAAACTTTAAGTAGACGTACACATATTTTGTTATTCTCTTCGCACACTCTGATGAATTTCCACCCGCTTTTCTATTGAACGTAATGGTTTGGTGATAAGGTTCCCAGTGCATTAGCATAATTTTAAACAGAAGATCTCAAGGAGATCGCTCAATCTCTAACGATTTCCACTGCGTGTGTGCGTTTATATATATATATATATATATATATGTATATATATATATATATAATACATGCGATTATCTCATTACTTCTTTGTATGTTTATTCTTGATGCACACATCATTCATGCAGCTATGCATCCATGTGTGTGTGTGTGTGTGTGTGTGTGTGCGTGCGTTATTCCTGTGAAACTCCAACTAAATAATGTTCTTCTATTCATCAAATGCCTCCGCTTCCATGTATCATTGTGATTCCTGTATTCAGTTCCAGCCATTTGAATAATAATACTTCACTAACTTTTTACTTCTTATTTTCAAGCAGATTTTTCTTCTTCTTCTTCTTCTTCTTCTTCTTCTTCTTCTTCTTCTTATTCTTATTCTTCTTCTTCAAACCGTTTCCGTAGAGCAGCTCTAACTTATCAATACTATTTAATTTACTTCTTACTAGCACAATCTGAAATATCAATCGCAGCTACCAGCACCACCCTCACCACCATAACTAACCACCCATGGACACTTCCACTCTCAAACAGCACTCTTCCGAGACCCATCCTGTCACCACCTATCACGGCACCGCCGACAAAACACTCTATTTTCAATACATCAATCGTTCGCATTTGGAAAGACAGGACACTATCTGGAAAAGAACCGCAGCGGTGATGAAATCATCCCCTTTCCAGTTGCCTCCCTTTACTCTCTCGCGCTATCTCAATCCCCTTCTCAATGTGTGTGTGCGTATATATCTATCTCTGCCTTGCTCACTCTCATTGCCTCTTTCCCTTTCTCTGTCTCTGTAAGTCTCTCTCTCTCTCTCTCTCTCTTTCTCTCTCTCTCTCTCTCTCTCTCTCTCTCTCTCTCTCTCTCTCTCT
>NC_068981.1:1277028-1278090 GCF_001194135.2 Octopus bimaculoides | reverse complement strand
TCTCTCTCTCTCTCTCTCTCTCTCTCTCTCTCTCTCTCTCTCTCTCTTTCTATCTCTCTCTCTCTCTATCTCTCTCTCTCTCTTTCTCCCTCTCTCTTTGCCTCCATCCCAAAAGGTCTTATTCTTTTTATCTTCGTATGCTTATCATCCACTTCCTCTCTCTCTCTCTCTCTCCCATCTCCGCCTCTCTCTCCCACTCTGTCTGTCTCTCTCTTTCCACTCTCTCCTCCTCCCTCTCTCTCTCCTTCACTTCTCATTCTTCCATTTTTCTCATATTTTTATCTCTGTTATTCTTAATCTGTTGGTTCTTTTCCCTCCTCCATTTTGTTCCCTCCATTTTTTTCTTCGTCTCCTTTCGTTATTTTGTTTTCTTTATTCCCTTTGTTTTATCTATTGCTGTGTTGTTTTTTTCCCTCTCTCTCTTCACATCAGAATCTTCTTCTTCATCGATGTCAGTGTCAACTGATCAATCTAGAACGATGACCTGGCAGGAGTTAATTAGAATCGGTGGATTTCTGAGCTTCTACCATGTCTAAATATCGTATAATCCCACGAGACTTTGACATATGTCGCTCTATTTGACGTTCATTTCTTAACTGGGCGGACCAACTGTCAAACTCATCACAAACCACATATCGCTCTTCGGCCGAAACATCTCATCTCTACCTCGTTCCCTCTCACCACCACCACCACCACCATTGCACTGGTTTCTTTTTCTCTATCTTCTCTTCCCCCTCTAATCAACTCTCCTCCTCTTTCTTTCTCTCTCTCTCTCTCTCCACGTCTGTTTTCTTCCCTAGCTCTGTTTGTCTGCCTCTCTCACGATTTCTCTTTCTCTCTCTCTCTCTCTCTCTTTATCTATCTATCTGTTTGTCTGTCTCTGTGAGTGTGTGTGTGTGTGTGTGTGTATGTGTGTGTGTGTATCTATCTATCTATCTATCTATCTATCTATCTATCTATCTGTCTGTCTGTCTGTCTGTTTCTGTATCTATCGCTTTCTCTATTTATCTGACTCTTTCTCTATCTATCTATCTATCTATCTATCTATCTATCTATCTATCT
>NC_068981.1:1275388-1277018 GCF_001194135.2 Octopus bimaculoides | reverse complement strand
TGTCTGTTTCTGTATCTATCGCTTTCTCTATTTATCTGACTCTTTCTCTATCTATCTATCTATCTATCTATCTATCTATCTATCTATCTATCTATCTATCTATCTATCTCTCTCTCTCTCTCTCTCTCTCTCTCTATCTATCTATCTATCTATCTATCTATCTATCTATTTATTTATATTTCTAGCTATCTAGACTTCCTTTCTATCTTCATCTTAAATAACCTCTACCTTTCTCTTTCTCTCTGTCTTTCTCTCTCTCTCTCTCTTTTTCTATGTTATATCTTCCGCTCTTCTCTCTCTCTTCCTCTCCCTCTCTCTCACTCTCGCTTCCTCTCTCTCCCCTGCCCCTCACTCTCTCTCTCTCTCTCCTCTCTCTTTCTTTCTCTCTCTCTCTCTCTCACTTTCTCTCTTGTCTTTCTATCTTCTATAATATCCTCTAAACTTCTCCATCTTTCTACCTCCCTCTCCTCCTCTCTCTTATCTTCCTTTCTGCCTTCTTCTTTGATATCCCCCAACTCTCTCTCTCTCTCTCTCTCTCCCCTTTGCACATATCTGATATTGTCGACACTTGCCTTCCCTTTTTCTTTGGGAGGATGGGTTAGCTGCACATTGAGCCTGGTGTCCAATATGGTGGACAATATTAACGAATCCCATCATTTGCCTCGAGTTATGTCTACCAACACGGAAGCAATAAAAACTGTTGAACGAACACTTCATCAATAAAAGTTATGGGGAAATGAAATAAGAAAAAAAAGAAACAAAAAACTAGACAACACGCAATAAAGTAGTAGTAGTAGTAGTAGTAGTAGTAGTAGTAGTAGTAGTAGTAGTAGTAGTAGTTGAGGACAGGGTCGGTGTAATTGCTGGCCTTGTGTCAAGATTTGAAACCATCATCATCATCATCATCATCATCCTTAATATCATTGAGCGAGAGAGCAACATACGCCATCAAAGGTCCACTGGGCGTCGTATACTTACCCGACGCCCAGTGGACCGATCATGACTGCCCGCCTGATAAGGGTTACGCCGTATGCGCGCAACATGGTGACCTCATATCAGGATAAACAACGCATGACCTTGCAGATGAGGGTCAGTTAGAATTTTTTTCAGGCTGTGTAGTCCATCCTGCTCAAAATGTCCCTGAATAAGGGTTGTTTAGGGAGGATGAATACCAAGGTGAACTAATTATTAGTTTTTTTGTTTTGTCTTGTTTTTTTTTTTCCAGTGACTCTTTTGCCCTGACAAACGCATTCAAAGCCAGTGAACAGCAATGACGACACCGGTATGGCTTTGAATATCTTTAACAATTCAAAATAATGAGTTTAATTCCTCTCAATTCTATCTCAGTTCATCTAATTGTATTTATTTATTTATCGCTACTTTTCGTAAAAAAAAGCCTTTATTTTTTTTATATTCAATGTGTATTTTCACTTTTTTCTTCTTACTTTCCCCATATATATATTTTGTAGCTAATAAACCACTTCATTTGATTATTTACATAATATAATAATTCATTTTATATACTCTTTTACTCTTTTACTTGTTTTAGTCATTTGACTGCGGCCATGCTGGAGCACCGCTTTTAGTCGAGCAAATCAACCCCGGGACTTATTCTTTGGAAGCCTAGTAC
>NC_068981.1:1273791-1275214 GCF_001194135.2 Octopus bimaculoides | reverse complement strand
AAAGAGTTCCAACACTGTCTGTTTTTTATGTTTTATTTATATTCCTGCAGAACCAATGTGGGGTATAGAATATGGAATATACAATATATAATATAATATACAATATATAATATAAAATAAAATAAAATAAAATAAAAATGGATGGCACCATGAAAGAAAGTATTGAATGTAGATGAAATATTGAGTGTTCAATATAAAGGATTAAATATATAAATATAAATATATAAAGGCGACTCGAGTTTCAGGGCTATTTCCCTTCGTCATGGCCGGTATGACAGACTTCCGTCTACCAAATCCACTCACAAGGCTTTGGTCAGCCCGAGGCTATAGTAGAAGACACTTGCCCAAGGTGTCACTCCAGTGGGACTGAACCCGGAACCATATGGCAATATTTATAAAAAAAATTTAAGCCGGCCAGCTGACAGAATCGTTACCTCGCCGGAAAAATACCTAGTGGCGTTTTGTCCACCTTTGCGTTCTGAGAACAAACGCTGCCGGGGTCGACTTTGTGTTTCATCCTTACAGTTGAGCACCGGGGTCGGTGTAATCAATTTACCCACCCACCCCATCGAAACCGCTGGCCTAGTGCCAAAATTTGAAACCGATATTTGTACAAAATTTAAATAGTTTTATACATCGGATATTACCTGTACTTACCTGTAATTAGAGCAACTTTGAGGCAAAAATACCATAATAGTTTTACATGAGAGTATTTTCTTAAGATACATCCGAAACACCGTTTTAATTTATCAATAAATAAACAAACCGTGAGTCTGACAAAATATATGTTGTTTCGCCACAAGGACACAGCTAGGACACAGATAAAACTTATTGATAAACAGAGTTCTTTCTTTGAGTTTCTAAGAATTCTAAGTGATTTGACCATCTTCCTATGAATTTGTCACCCTCGAGAATAAGTGACGTTGAACTTGCTCCATGAAACAAGTCTAAATTTACGATTATAGGAGGCAAGCAAGAGAAAATATGTGCCGTCATAGAGGCCATTACCTTGTTGATGTGAATATCTCTGAGAAAGAGGATAACTATGAGGTCAACTGCTTCATATATCCAAATTATAAATTCACGTTTTGCACCTATAATAACTGGTGAACATGGTTTTGTTAGTAAATGCCTAAATGACAATCTGGAAAAGTTAGGATTTTCAGGCAAAGAAATCAACCAGCTAACTAGCACATAACAAATACCATCTGTAAGCGGAACAATAAAAATACACAAGACCTTTCTACGGTTCAGCATGTAACGTTGCTTTTGTAATCTACTTCAAACGATGGGGCTTTGTATCTTTGTTAGAATTATTTGAATCAAAAATAAAAGAGAATATTTAAACGTATGTAAATGCATATACATGTATACATATACATATACATATATACATACGTCCTTGTATAGGTATATATATATA
>NC_068981.1:1269620-1273151 GCF_001194135.2 Octopus bimaculoides | reverse complement strand
CTGACTATCTGCTCGAAGGTTATTTATCTAATTTCAGTGGAATCTATCCACTGGTTTTCAGAAATAGAGTTATTAATATTTCTAAGTCTCTCTAAAGGAGACTACGGCAGCGGTACTGGAAATTAATAGTTATCGCCAAGCCAACATGGCAGTCCCAAAATTATATATATATATATATATATGCCTATATGTGCAAGAAGGTGTGCGTTTACGCATGTATTCAGTAATAATTAGCTAAAACTACTCGTGTCTTTCGTGTCCCAAAGACATTACTGTCTCGATTCTTGCGATTCTTTGGGCCGGTTACCTAATTGTCATGGTGTATAAATGACCGAGATCCCAACATCCCCTCTGAATGGGACACCAGTGCGCCGCAGGGTTAACTTTCTAATTATTGCTGGAACTCATTTACGGCTGAGTCGAATGGAACAACGTGAAATATTTTGCTCAGGAACATAACGGACAACCCTTTCCGGGAATCGATACCTCGATCCTGTGATGGTGAACGCAGCGCTCGAACCACTATGCCACGTGCCTTCTCCCCATGTCATTCAGACCCACGAATTTATGGTAAACGATAACGTAAATATGAAACTCCAAAATACACATATACAACAACAGCAACATCACAAACACAAAACCAATTAACTAATTAGGAAAAGATCTAATCAAACTTATCAACAGTTGAAATATATACGGTTTTGAAGGGCAGAACCTAACGAGTTGTAGGACGTCACGATTTTCCCTCCAAAGCGGAAAGCATGCTCATAACTAAGATAATAACAATATGATATACTTCGAGTATAAAGATATCTATGTAATACGACTGCTTTCAGCATAAAATTAGATTTATCTCGTGTTGTCATGAACCGATGTAATTTTTCTCATCAGTTACATGAGTAACTTTGAGATAATCTCACTTTGTATACCACCCACTTCTTGTTTCTGGGCGTACTTTGGCTACGATAATTGAGGTCGGTTGGCAGCGGTGGACGGAAACCGAAAAGACAAACATGGCGGATGTTACAGATTTTCAGAATTAAAGCGATTGTTATTACGCATCCCTCTTAACATTTCTTTGAATTTACTACAAACCAACGCAACTATGATGATGATGGAGACGAGGGTGATGGTGACGGTGATTATTATTATTATTATTATTATTATTATTATTATTATTATTATTATTATTATTATTATCATTGTTGTTATTGTAGTTGTTGTTGTTATTATTAATATTATTATTTAAGGTGTTGAGCTGGCAGAATCGTTAACATGCCGGGCGAAATGCTTAGCGGTATTTCGTCTGTCTTTACGTACTGAGTTCAAATTCCGCCGAGGTCGACTTTGCCTATCATCCTTTCGGTGTCGATAAATTAAATACCAGTTACGTACTGGGGTCGATGTAATTGACTAGCTCCGATTCCCAAAGTTTGAGGTTTTGTGCCTTTAGTAGAAAGGATTATTATTATTATTGAGTGAGAGAGCAGTGCATGCCATCAAAATGACACTGAGGTAAAATATACGAAGCCCAGTACACCCATCATGACTGCCCATCTGATAAGGGTACACCAGGCACATGCACCACAACCATATGTGCGCGACATGGTGATCTCATATCCAGATAAACAGCGCATGACCTCGCAGGCGGGACGTTGTTAGAATTTTCTTCAGGTCGAATAGCCCATCCCACTCAAAAGGTCCCTGAATAAGGTTTGTTTAAGGATGTTGAGCAAAACACCCATGTTTCCAAAGCTGAATTATCCAAACCCTAAAGAATTTCTCTCAACACATGGCTATGATGCTCCCCCACTACTTCTGCTCATGATCAGAGATGCACATCTCGTCAGCCACCAAGGGACATGCTCAACTGGTTAACGTCAAACAACTGGCAAGCAAATCTGTGGTATTAAGCAGAATATTTGCTGTAATTATTATTATTATTATTATTATTATTATCATTATTATCATTATTATTATCATTATTATTATTAGGCGAGCTGGCAGAATCGTTAGCATGCTGGACAAAATACTTAGCAATATTTCACCTGTCGCTACATTCTGAGTTCAAATTCCGCTGAGGTCAACTTTGCCTTTCATTCTTTCGGAGTCGATAAAATAAGTACCAGTTGAGTACTGGGGTTGATGTCATGAACTTACCCCCTCCCCCGAAATTACTGACCTCGTGCAAAAATTTGAAACTATTATTATTGTTGTTATTAAGGCGGTTAGCTGGCAGAACCGTTAGCACGCCGGACGAAATGCTTAGCAGCATTTTTTCTGACTCTTTACGTTCATTCTTTCGGTGTCGATAAAATAAAATACCAGTCAAGTACTGGGGCCTTTGGATTCGGATCACACCCTTCCCAAAAATCACTGGCCTAATGGCTCTAGCAGAAACGACCGAGTCATTTTTAGTGGAGGTTACAATTCTTGGAGAGAATGCCTTTCGAGCTTGGGAGCGGGAAAAATGTGTCGGCGTATGCTGATGACGTCACCGTAATGGCATCGAACATCGCGGAAGTGGAAGAAGCTGGTTCCTTTCTAAAGGAGCATGAGGCGATGACAAATAGTGGGCTTACAACCCGGCACTTAGCAGAACAAGTCAATGCCGTTGAACAGCATTGTAGGTCGCTGGTCAGACAGACCAATTAAACTACACAGGATCTGGTTCGATCCAGATTTCCAGGTGGACAGGAACTGGAACGAGGGTATTTTAAATCATGTTTCCCAATCCAGATAACCGTGAAGTTTATGCACGCCAACGCATTTGACCCCTTTTTGAGCAAGATATAGAATAGACCCTTGGTTCTTAACTGGGTCCATATGACTCTTGCAGTTCCCTATAAGATATTTTGTTCAAATTTATGTGCAAAAAAAATGGTTACGCTTCTACAATACACAAATTATCTTAACAGTTTTTTTTTTATATACAATAGGTGCAGCGTGGCTGAGTGGTAAGAAGATTGCTTCCCAACCACTTAGTTCCGGGTTCAGTCCCAGTACGTGGCACCTTAGGTAAGTGTCTTCTACTATAGCCTTGGACCGAACAAAGCCTTGTGGGTGGATTTGGTAGACGGAAACTGAAAGAAGTCCGTCGTATATATGTGTGTGTATCTGTCTGTCTGTCTGTCTGTGCGTCTGTGTTTGTCCCTCCACCATCGCTTGACAAGCGATGCCGGTGTGCTTACGTCCCCGTAACTTAGCGGTCCGGCAAAAGAGACCGATAGAAGGAGTACTAGGCTTACAAAAGAATAAGTCCCGAGGTCGATTCGTTCGACTAAAAGGCGGTGCTCCAGCATGGCCGCAGACTGAAACAAGTAAAAGAATAAAAGAGTTCCTAATAATGTTTAATCATAAGAATATAATAGAATTTTTAAAACATCGAATGGCTACGGAGGATCCATTAGAGCAAAATAGGAATCCGATGGGTCGGGTCCGTAGGTAAAAAAAAAAAGTGGTTGAGAACCACTGGAAAAGACGTCAGCTTTTGATATCTATGTACCGTATATATGTGGCGGCTATGTACAT
>NC_068981.1:1266281-1266774 GCF_001194135.2 Octopus bimaculoides | reverse complement strand
GATAGATAGATAGATAGATAGATAGATAGATAGATAGATAGATAGATAGGTAAATAGTTAGATACATGTGTGTGTTTTTGTGCATGTATGTATGTATGTATTTGCTTATGTGTGTGTGTGTGTGTGTGTGTGTGTGTGTGTGTACGTACGCATGTATATAAATATTTGAAAACATTGGTATAACAATATAACAATAGAGTTGTAATAATAATAATAATATCAACAACATAAACAACAACAGCAACATCACTGCCACCCAGAACAACAACACAACGCTGACGATGATGGCGTGCCAAAAGTTCCAGAGCTTACATCTAGTCGTTGTTAGTGTTGTTGTTGTTGTCGTTGTTACTACTGCTGCTGCTGCTGTTGCTGTTGTTGTTGTTGTTGTTGTTGTTGTTGTTGTTGTTGTTGTTGTTGCAGTCAGTCTCACAGATCACTGTTGATGGTAAATTGTTTAGAGGCAGTCCTACCATTCCCCCCTCCCACCCCA
>NC_068981.1:1263355-1265974 GCF_001194135.2 Octopus bimaculoides | reverse complement strand
GTGTGTGTATGTGTGATTGTGTATGTGTATATATGCATATTTCTGCGTGACTGCGTATATACATACATAGATATTAATGATAATATATATATATACATATATATACATATATACATATATATTCGTATGTATGTATGTATGTATTTATGTATGTATATGTGTGTGTGGTTTATGTATATATACATATATACATTCATATGTATATTCATATATATATAAATATTAAATATATAATATATATATCATTTCGGGCAAGCAGAGCAGCAACAGCAGTAGCACTAGTAGTAGTAGTAGTAGTAGTAGTAGTAGTAGTAGTAGTAGTAGTAGTAGTAGTAGTTATAGATTTCATATTTTTTCCCATGACCAACATCGAAACAACAGATTCCTTTGTGCGTTTGTTTCTTTATTTAAGACCTTTTTTTTTTTCAGCGTGAATATTATTTATTTATTTTCTCTCTTTGTACCCTTTTTTTTTTATTTTTACCATTTAAAGAATGGTCAAAATATCTGGAAGTTTGCTTGATCTTTTAGACGATGTGAGGAGAGAGAAAGAGAGAGAGAGCGAGAGTTTGACAAATTGTGAGGAAAAATTAAAGAATAGACAAGCAGAAAGAGTGCTGTGAGCTGTGGGTTGGGTTCTGATAATGAAATGGCAGAAGAGATGGGAGATGATACAGTTATTTATTTCCGTGTCAATAAAGTCATAATATAACAATTTTCTGATTAAATTTAACCAAACTTTAAGTCAGTTGGTAAAAGGATAGGTTAAATTTCAATGAAATATTGCTAAAAGACACGCCATGATTCAGTTTAGCATTCTGAATATATTCAATATTTGTTTGTTCAGCATATTTATAATAAATCCTTTCGCTTCTTTCCTCTTCTTTTTCTCTCTTACTATCACTGTTTCTTCTCTATCTTTGTTTCCTCCTCCTTCTCTCTCTCCCTTTACTCTCACTCTCACTCACTTTCTTTCTCTCATTCTCTCTCCCTTTCTCTCTTTCGCTTTCTTTGTTCTCGCTGCATCGTCCATCTTTCCCCAGTTATTTCCTTCAGTTTCCAGCAATTCATCAAAGCAGACGACACCTTTATTGCCATCAGCACATGCCTTATTCAGCTCCATCAACAAGAAATATGGTCATATGGTATATGCAGAGATTCAGAGAATATGTACAGGTTGCTTAATCGGACCAACTTGTTATAATTAGGAAGAATGACCCAATCTTTTTCCTATTAATTTTCGTTTCTATTCAACCTCTTGTTTGGTTTACTTTTATATATGGAGTTCGTGTTAAAAAGATAAGAGAAAATAGGAAAGTAGAATAGAGAAGGAACAGAAGTATGTGTGCAAGATGACAAAACACCCATATATATTTGAAAACACCGATTTTTATAATGCGTTCAAAATATTTTATAACTGCAGTAACTGGCGTTCTACTCAAACTCGTATATTATTATCGCCATTAAATATGTAACCTAAGGAGTCAGCTGACCTCATATCTATGAATCCACTGAAAATAGCAATCTAATTTCTACAACCATTATCTTTTCGTCGAATAAATAAAACTTATTGATGTCTTCTCGACTAATGACAAAGACCCAGTGTTAGCAGGAAGAGAAAATTGGGAAGTAAGGCTGCACATGCCTTTCCCGAACGTATTAGCAATGTAAATGATGTGAAATCGCTTTAACCGGCGACTGGAGCTGCACTTCCATCGTTCCTTCCTCTTCGTGACAGCAGTAACCTTATTCCACAGATCTTGTCTCAGTCTAATCAGAAATTTTACCTGACCAGGCAGAAGATCAATCTGACAAAGAGGGAGCGAGAGGCGGTGTGAGAGTGGGGAAGAGAAACGGCAAAAGAGAACAGAGAAACAAAGGGATGACCAGTTGATGGTTCGTATTTTGTCACTGGTCCAGTGTTGTGTCGAAGTACCTACGTCTCAAATGGCTCGTTTGTAATATATGTGCCACGGATTACATGTAGCTTCAAATTGTACCAGCTCGGCAGCGCGGGAAAGGAGTTGACGAAGGTTTCGTTACAGTCTAGCAGTGAGTTCTATTTCTCATGTAATAAAATATAGCTTGATGAAACACAGGCCCTCCACCAACATGATTGGTTCTAGATACACTAAATACGAAGTCTTCGGTGACGCTATTACATATCAAAGAGTTTTGGAAACAACAAAGTTGGTTAAGTTGTGGTAGCATGGTAAAATTAATAAGAAGTCCGCTTCGAAATCAAACGGTCTTCATTCCGTGTGTATGTTTGAGAGAAATTTGGTTGCTATTTCTAGTAGTTCAAGCAACCACACCACGTACGGGGTTCCCTTTTTGTTTTTGTTGTTGCTTAGTTCCAGGTCATTCCGGACTGAATAAACTTAAATTCTAGTTCCAACCATTCTAACCGTGACAATGCTGTAAATTTCTTTCGGGCAGTGTCTACACGACAAACCCACCACCACTACCACCACCTTCTCATGTATCGTTTGTTCTTTAAAAGAGTGAGGTGTGATTTGAGGAAGATTTTTCTCTTATTTCTAGCATGTCGAGCGAATATGACGAGGCACAAAAGAGCGTGGCCCTTATCGTCTCGTTTGTACGTCTCTACTTTCAGGT
>NC_068981.1:1262537-1263249 GCF_001194135.2 Octopus bimaculoides | reverse complement strand
GAATCACAACGGGAACAGGAACCGGACACAACCAGAGCACGATCGTCACATGGCCCTCACTGCGCATGTCCTTAAAACGTACGAACAGTTTCCAATACGCACATGTGGTAAACTTTAAACAGAATTTTTCCAAAACTAATTCGATGGCCATCATTCTGTTTGTTTTCTTTCTTTTCACCTCCTCCTCCTCCTTCCCATTATCCTCCACCTCCTACTGCTTCATCTCTGTTTACATTCTTTTGCTTTGACCGCCATGTTTGTTACCTTCTTTTCTTCTTCCCTAGAATCAACATTATCATAAGCGAACCGTTAATATCAAACGTTTGCCTTTGTGTCTGAGATCTAAGAATCTAAGAAGTTAACCTGTCTTAAAAGAAGATTACGTTGTATGATGTGTGTGTATGTATATCAATGTTTGCATGTATATATGTATGTATTATGCATATAGCTATACGCGTATATATGTGTAAACACATTAAATACATATGCATATATATATATATATATATACTTATATATATATACTCATATATATATATATATATATATATATATTGACAGAGAAGGAGAGGGTGTGTGAAAGAGACAGAGAGAGAGAGAGAGAACAAGAGTTTTGATAGATATATGCGTATATGTGTGCATATATGCAAATAAATGGATATATATGCACATATCACATATATATATATATATATATATATATATATATATA
>NC_068981.1:1260206-1261694 GCF_001194135.2 Octopus bimaculoides | reverse complement strand
TATATATATATATATATATATATATATATCGTGAAGTATATTTGCGACCTAAATATGGCTAACTCTTAAGGGTCGATGCGACTGTAGCTTGTAGCCCCAGGAAGCCATCTCCTCCAGCTGGCTATTGACACACTATCTGTACCCTATCAGAATTTGCAAAGGGACGTCATAATTCCCATCTCCAGCCTGACGTGATACACACGGACCCGAGTTTCTGATGTGTGACGAAACACATTACCTGACAATGGACGTAAGATAAAATAAGAACAATGATAAACGGGTGACGAACGAATATATAGTGCGTGTGTTCATTTGCAAAGAAACAAAAATGGCCGTCCCTAAATATAACAATATCTGTTTCAACACACGATTTCACATCAAGAATCTTGGAAAATAAATTCATAAACGTATACACACACACACACACATATATATATATGTTATTGTATCTGAGGAGAGTCATTCTCTTTAGTGCCTTATTATTTAACACATAACACTCACTGGTTCGATTTCCTCTCATTTAGTTATTTATTTTATGTTTTTTTTTCTAGTTATTTATTTTTTCTAAAATTTTCATTACGTTTTGCAACCTGTTCAACAGTCATGAACTCTATCTGCTATCAGAGCTGGTGATAACGGACAGAGTCAACGACTATTGAACAGGTCGCAAGAAGCAACGAAAATAAATAACTAAATGAATGGAAATCGAACCGGTGAGTGTGTTAAATAATAAGGCACTAAAAGAGAATGACTCTCCCCACACACAATAAAATATGCTTCAACACACGAATTTACATAAAGAATCTTGCAAACCAAATACAAAAACGAAATATATATATATATATATATATATAGATAGATAGATAGATAGATAGATAGATACATACATACATGCATACATACATACATACATATATATATACATGCATATATACATACATATATATATAGGAGAGTATTGTAGTACGCTTGAAGCATTGTGTACTGTTTGTAAAGAATAAAATGTTTTGAATGACACAACAGTGCACTATAATACAAACAATGGACTGATGTAATAACTGTTGTAATTTAATCATCCATAGACTGATATCATATTTCGGAATATAAGAATTCTTTCTTCAGATATTCCTAGGAATTGATGGAGTTGCTGCTATAATCGGTTTTCCAACAGTTTTTCTGTGTTTTTTTTTCCGGAAGCATCTCAGCAGTAGTCTCCCGAAGCTCCTTCCAGAATTCCTCATGAGAAGTGCGTGAGGTTGGCCATGTCTCAATATACGTGCAACTTGCTTTTTTCTCTCTTTTTTTTTTTTTTGTTATAAACAATACATGAGCATGTTATCAAAAATGAACCTACACGCATCCAGATGTAGCTAAATAATATATTGATTACCAGCCTCCAGCCTGTTGTTAATGTGGGGCTCTAGTCTGTGTATGAGTGTAGCTTCCTTAATTCTTAGATTACCCAAATTTCTTTCATTGGCCTCAATT
>NC_068981.1:1259672-1260196 GCF_001194135.2 Octopus bimaculoides | reverse complement strand
TGTGTATAGATAAACTTAATAGACACTAACATCTAATTGTTTTGAGCGTAAAATAAATAAAAACCGTCTGTGGAAATGCGTTTGTTGTGGGCGTACATGAATATGTATGTGTTTCCCCTTTATTCTAAATACATGTATGCATTTGTGTATATGTGTATGCGTATATATATATATATTGTGTATAGTTCTATTTCATCCTTATATAAACGCAATTATTTTATAATTATCCTAAGATTATCCAATAAACTCATTTTCTATCTAATGATTGACCACACGTAAATATTTCCATGTTATAAATTCCATGGGTCATACATGATGAATCAAGTTACGGGATCAGCGACTTACGCGTAACTCTGAATAATCTCAGCGCATAATCGTGGTGCTCCAATAAACAGGGTCTTTCTGTCTCCTGACTACGTACACACTCTCATACACAAATACATACGAACACACACACGCACACGACACGTATACAAACACACAGGCTCATATATATATACCTATATATATATATATATATATAT
>NC_068981.1:1255331-1256248 GCF_001194135.2 Octopus bimaculoides | reverse complement strand
ATATATAAACATGCACATGCACACACATACACACACATACTCACACACTATACTCGCACAGATACATATATATTTCACAATACTATATTTCAGGGTACCTCAGCATGTTTGTGCGTTTGTGTCTGTAAGCAGAGTCGGGTTTTTCAGAAGTTCTTTGTACTGCCATATGTTCCCAAGTTCAATACCTCAATACCGCTGCGAGGCAATCGCGGACCATTGTACTTTACAATATCTCCGGGTTGTTCCAAAACATTGTCAATGAAATAGAGCAGACGGAACCGTTGGGAATTATTCTTTAAAGAGATTAAGGAATAATAATGTCATAAATCTGGTATAGATACACGCGATGAGTGATCTTCTACTCTAGCTTGTTTCATTAAAAAGCAGGGATCAACGAAATAAGTGTCGCATAAACAGAAGACCCGAACAGCACAATGGCCTCCATTGTGATCGCGGCCATTTGTGTTAGGAAGTGTTGACATAAACACCTTACTATATGATCGCTGAAGTCGGCAGACTTTTCACTTCTCACATGAGATGTTATGTGTGTGGTAGGGAGGGAAGTCAAAGGTTAGTATACAGTCTAAACTCAATAATGACATAGGGTAGATTTATATATAATACCATATCTATATTTACTCGGCGTTTGTTTACTGTCTGTTGTAATAAGTCTTATAGCCTGAAGAATGAATTGTCACGTGCCTATTATGGACTGTGAGTGGATATCTATACATACATAAACACATACATACACATACTATGTATGTACATATGTATATGTGTATGATGCACATGTTTGTATGTGTGTGTATGTGTGTATGTGTATGTATACATATATGTATTAATGTATACGTTATTATGTTCATAAGCACATAGATGTAACAATAGCCACATATGGTGTATACACACACACACAT
>NC_068981.1:1251989-1255077 GCF_001194135.2 Octopus bimaculoides | reverse complement strand
ATATATATATATATATATATATATATATATATATATGCATACATGTACATACGCAAACACAAAACCTACAAATATATATAGTTGTTTATCAAGCTTCGAAGTCACTGTCGACATTTTTCTTGAAATGTTTAATAAACATGTACTCTGCTGAAAGTTTTGAGAATTCATCAGGACAATGTTAAATTGATTTTATATTTATCTAGCCCTAAAAAGAAGCATTTATACATACATATACATGTGTATATATACATATATATATATACATGCGTGTATATATATGTACACGCATATACATATATACATACATATATATGTATATATATACATACATATATATAATATATAATATATATAATATATATAACCCTTGCCCCAAAATTGCTGCCCTTGTGGAAAAATTTGAAACCATTATTATTATTATTATTATTATTATTATTATTATTATTATTATTATTATTCATTAGTTTTATTTTTATAACGTGCTTTCACTTCACTACCGAGCGCAGCTCTGTGTGCCTTGGGTATGTGCTGTGGTTTGCAGTGATGCTCTTATGGTTACTGTATTGAAAGTGTTTTGCGTAAGATGTGTGCAGTGCCCAGTGGTGCAATTTTCTGTATGTTATATATATTTGTAAGTCCTGGTGTTTTTGTTATGTATTTGTCTGAATATTTTTTTTATTATACCTAAGGCACCTACTATGACAGGAATTGTTTCTGTTTTTAGATTCCACATTCGAGTTACCTCTATTTTCAGGTCTTTGTATTTTGAAAGTTTCTCCATTTCTTTTAGGGAAACGTTGTCATCTGCTGGTATTGATAAATCAATTAGAAAGCATTTTTTCCTTCATGATCTCTGATAACTATATCTGGTCTATTGGCCTTAATTTCTCTATCTGTGTGTATTGGCATATCCCAGAGTATGGTTGCTTTCTCGTTTTCTGTGACCTTTTCTGGCGTGTGCCTATACCATCTTTTTTCTGTTGTTATTCCACAGTGTTGGCATAGCTTCCAGTGTATGTATCATTATTATTATTGTTATTATTATTATTATTATTATTATTATTATTATTATTATTATTATTATTTAAGACGTCGCACAGTATCCAATATCGTGATTTTGTTGATTGAAGCTATTGTGTCTACCGGGGATTTGTACTGTCTGTCAAGTCACAACAAAGACCTCAGACAGAGAATACATTACGCAATATGCGTGCGGTTCCAAGCAATGCTGATTTTTACAATACGCCGAGATTGTAGGCTATTTCTAAAGTTTCCGCGGCGAGCTGGCAGGATCGTTAGCTGGACGAAATACCGAACAGCAATGTGTCTGTCTTCACGTACCGAGTTCAAATTCTACCGGGGTTAGTGTTACCTTTCATCCTTTAAATAAGTACCAGTCAGGTCCCAGGATCAATGTAATCGACTGGCCCCTTTCCACCAAAATTGCTGGCCTTGTGCCTGCAATAACAAGCGATTATTATTGTTCACGTTGTTGCTGTTATTTTTGAAATATTCCGTCTTCTTCTTCTTCCGTAATTAATTCAAATCAATTAATTGAAAGTAATTAGTTGAAATTATGACGTCGTGTTGATTGTTTTCATGGCATAAGTATAGATTTGGTTTTAGTTTGTGAAGAATCTCTGAAGAGTTTACAGACATAATGTGTCACACATACACACACTTAGTTACTATCATACGCTTATACACACACTCATATATACACACACTCATATATACACAGATACATAAAAACACTCGTATATATTCAGACACACATGCATGCTCAAACACAGATAAGTGTGCGCGTGTGTGTGTATGTGTGCTTGTGTGTGTGAATGTGTGTGTATACATGCATATGCCTACTTATATCTGTGTGTGTGTGTGTGTGTGTGTGTATGTATCCACACACACATGCACATACATACACGCGCATGCACTCACATATTCTCACGTGCAAGAACACAAATGCAATCACACTCTTACATGCGAGCACGCTTACACACACACATATTTACATACGCAGAGACGCGCACACATACGAGCGCACAATCACACATACACACACACACACACACAGACGCAATCACCAACGTATACACATAAACACACACGCGCGCGCACTGACGCAGTCACCAGCGCATACACACACATAGACACACACGCACACACATAGACAAACAAACATACACATAGACACACGCGCACGTGCATAGACACACACGCACACACTAACACAGTCACCAGCGCAGACACATAGACCGTACACACATACATAGACGCACACACACACAGATGCAGTCACAAATGCATACACATAGACACACACGCACGCACAGACGCGGTCACAAACGCATACACATAGACACACACGCACGTACAGACGCAGATATAAACGCATACACATAGACACTCACGCGCATACAGACGCAGTCACAAACGCACACACATAGACACACACGCACACATAGACATACACGCAAGCACAGACGCAGTCACCATCACATACACATAGACACACGCGCACACAGAGACGCAGTCACCAACGCATACACACAGACACACACGCACTCACAGACTCAAAATGACAGCCACAACACCCACATTAAGACTACACAGTCGAAATATCAATCTCCCTAGATAGAGCAGAACAGAGGTTTCTACAAAGACGCACCACGAAGCACCAAGTTGTTTAACAATCCTTGTTTGAATTGCACTCTCTCTCTCTATATATATATATATACGCCATCTTGTTTAATTGGAAAACAGCATGGACATAGCAAATATAAGGACATAGAATCTGCGGTGTTTTGCGGTGGGAGACCACTAGATACCATGCTTCAAGCATGGCATGCAGGCGGAAATGAAGTCGTGCCTTCAGTGTTTGCCAGTCTCGTCGTTTTATTTCATTACACATCTGCCAGTCACGACGGAGGAAACTTGTAGTGTTGTTTACAGCCGCCAAACTTAGGAAATCAAAGAGACCAAAGATTCTTCACCAAAGATTAAACCTACAGCATGTGTGTAAATGTGTCTGTGCATATATATACATAGATATATACATATATATATATATATATATATATATATA